>NC_135224.1:3727832-3830332 GCF_052324685.1 Brachyhypopomus gauderio
CTCTGAGTCTGATGAGACCACAGTGTGCAGGTCAGGGCTGCTCCAGGATCTGTGCTTGGAAACCCTCATATGCACATTTACGACTTCCAAATGCAGAGTTTCCAGCCTGTAACACACCTGGGCCAGGTCGTCCCGTAACACACCTGGGCCAGGTCGTCCCGTAACACACCTGGGCCAGGTCGTCCCGTAACACACCTGGGCCAGATCGTCCCGTAACACACCTGGGCCAGGTCGTCCCGTAACACACCTGGGCCAGGTCGTCCTGTCCTTCTGCCTATCAGACCACCTGGCTCAGGTGGGAGGGCAGGTGTGGGATTTCTGAAGGGCTGGACACTGATGCCCCGTGTAAAATAATGCAGAGGACTAATATTGGTCTAGGAATACACACACACACACACACACACACACACACACACACACACACACACACACACACACACACACAAAAACACATGAATACACATGTACATACATGCACAAGCACACACACACACACACACACACACACACACACACACACACACACACACACACACACACACACACACACACACCCACACACACACACACAAAAACACATGAGTACACATGTACGTACATGCACAAGCACACACACACACACACACACACACACACACACACACACACACACACACACACACACACACACACACACACACACACACACACATGTACATACATGCACAAGCACACACCTCTCGAACACTGGGAGGTGAGGTCCAGAAGTCAGTACGTGACTCATCACAGTAAGCTGAGATGCAAACACACCCACACACACACACACACACACACACACACGCACACACCCACACACACGCGCGCACACACGCACGCACACATGCACACACACACACACCCACACACACACACACACACACACACACACACACACACACACACACACACACACACGTGATACACCCTTCTCCCTAAGTCAAAAGATGATCTCCCACGTGAGCCTCACACAGATTGTGCTCACAGTCACAAAAGACAACAGGTCAGGTTTCCCACAATCCATCAGAACCCTGAATAACTAAAGCATATCAATTAATGCAGGATTTTTCTTTTGTGATGGATTTTTGAAAGAAGCTCAGTCCACGACTCTTCTTGTACTTAATTTAATGGTACATCTGAGACGCATCGCAGATAAATATGACAAAAGAGAAACTGCCAGCTAACATACATTAACATACATACATTATGAACTCAAGTCAAATTTATATACTTATATAGGCCCAGGAATACTTACTGTAGCTGGTGACCAAAGTCTTTTGCAGCCAGAGACTTTGGTCATTGGCTGTAATAAAATCACAATAAATAACTTAGGAAAAAAATGCCATTTAAATTTGTGTTGCAGTGTGTCGCCCCTATGTGAAGGTCTACCAGGGGATACAGACCGTGTACTCATCAGGAGTGTAGTAAGTTCTTCTTCACCGGACCAGTCCAAGACATCATGGCTCCTGCATGCCATCTCCGCTTCAGCACTACATTTCCCATGGTGCCCTGCACTGCAGAACTGACACAGTCCTGAACTAGCTATCATGTTTGTGCAGTGGTGTGTTATGCGGTGATTGCCATAGTTACATTACATAATCTCCTCTTCTGATTGGTGGTGGTGTTTGATTGACCTTTTTCTGTGTGTGTACACAGTCATATTGGACCTGGACACAGACACAGGGTCTGTATAGTGTTGGAACCAGCCCAACTACTGAAGGGGGACATAATGGTATAATAACTAACCTCATTAAAGATTAACACAGATGAATAAAATTACACCTCCTTCCCATCGCTAGTGAAAACATGATGTGTAACAAAAGCTCTAAGATCACGTAGTTTCACTGTGACAACTTTTGACTTACAGCACTAATGAATATTTCAAAGGAAGCCAACCCACAGGCTACCGTCAGTGAACATACCAGTAAAACACAAAGAGGCCTTGAACAGACATTTACATGATGAAATTCCACCTCATAATGTTTATAGGTCCTGGACGACACATATGCCAAGGACTCCTCCACCCCGTACTGGCAAACTCCTCTTTGTTCATGATTAGCAAGGCTAACATCTGTGAGCGATGTTTTTATCCGTACATAACAAGTTGCTGCTTGGAATGTGGCCTGTGAGGGCATCTCTTATCTACTGGAGAACAATCCATGCCAGGTTATAAAGCGAGGTGTTCAACATGAAGCGTTATACTGAAGAAGTGCTTAATCAAAGTCTGATGAAGGCGTTCACTTCTAAACATCACATGTGGCCCTGTATGAATAAGTGAGTGATAAACGTGATTTAGGTGCCATAGCTCTCTCCTTCCTGTTGTCTTTCCAGGTCAAATGTTACCATACGAGGGCTCCCTCTCAACAGGAGGTTATCTTCAGACTACAGTTCCATACGGGTGCTGTGCAGAATCACAACCTCATGTTTGAGAAAGAGGACATGGAACAAGCTAACAAAGGTATGTACAAACAAACAAATAAAACAAACAGACAGACAAACAAACAAACATGCAGACAGACAAACCATTAATTGAGTATTAAATAAAATTGTGTATTTTTTTGTTAAAACAACACTACTGTGAAACATTTAATTTTAAAGTATATTAATAACAACTAATATTCTTTTTTTAATATCGAGCTCACAATGAATCCTCCCCTACCGGCAGATAATGAGGAGTGTTTTGTAACGTAAGGAGCTCATTAGATTTTGAATCTGCCAGTTCCGCATACATAGTGCTGTTCTGATGGGGGCACTGGAGCTGTAAACACTTCTATAAAATCACTATGGGCTTCATCACAACATTAGATTGTAATAGTACAAAAGCAAACCCCAGCCAACTCCAGCAAACACCAAAAAACACCAGCCAATACCAGCAACACCAGGTTGCTTTTAACTGTGTTTTAACTAAATCCTGTCCTTTTGCCCCAGTCTGTGAAGGACAGTGTCAGCGTCTGTGTCAGACTACAGCGTCTGTGTCAGACTACAGCGTCTGTGTCAGACTACAGCGGCTATATCAGACTGAAGCGGCTGTGTCAGACTACAGCGTCTGTGTCAGACTACAGTGTCTGTATCAGACTGAAGCGACTGTCAGACTGCAGCGGCTGTGTCAGACTACAGTGTCTGTGTCAGACTACAGTGTCTGTGTCAGACTACAGTGTCTGTGTCAGACTGAAACGGCTGTGTCAGACTACAGAGTCTGTGTCAGACTACAGCGGCTGTATAAGACTGAAGCGACTGTCAGAATGCAGCGGCTGTGTCAGATTACAGTGTCTGTGTCAGACTACAGTGTCTGTGTCAGACTGCAGCGGCTGTGTCAGATTACAGTGTCTGTGTTAGACTACAGCGGCTGTGTCAGATTACAGTGTCTGTGTCAGACTACAGTGTCTGTGTCAGATTACAGTGTCTGTGTCAGACTACAGTGTCTGTGTCAGACAGAAGCGGCTGTGTCAGATTACAGTGTCTGTGTTAGACTACAGAGTCTGTGTCAGACTACAGTGGCTGTGTCAGACTGCAGCGGCTGTGTCAGACTGCAGCGGCTGTGTCAGATTACAGTGTCTGTGTCAGACTACAGTGTCTGTGTCAGATTACAGTGTCTGTGTCAGACTACAGCGGCTGTGTCAAACTACAGTGTCTGTGTCAGACTGAAGCGGCTGTGTCAGATTACAGTGTCTGTGTCAGACTACAGTGGCTGTATCAGACTACAGCGGCTGTATCAGACTGAAGCGGCTGTGTCAGACTGAAGCATCTGTATCAGACTGAAGTGGCTGTGTCAGACTACAGCGGCTGTGTCAGACTGAAGCGGCTGTGTCAGATTACAGCGGCTGTGTCAGACTGAAGCGGCTGTGTCAGACTGAAGCATCTGTATCAGACTGAAGTGGCTGTGTCAGACTACAGCGGCTGTGTCAGACTGAAGTGGCTGTGTCAGACTACAGCGGCTGTGTCAGACTGAAGCGGCTGTGTCAGACTGAAGCATCTGTATCAGACTGAAGTGGCTGTGTCAGACTACAGCGGCTGTGTCAGACTGAAGCGGCTGTGTCAGACTGAAGCTGCAGTCTTTCAGCTGCACTAAATTTCTGCTGTTTGGGTTTCAGATCCCAGATTTCCGGATTATGGCAAAGTAGAGCTGGTGTTTTCAGAGGGCCCGGAACGGATTCAGGGTATTTCTGTCCTCGCCGACCACCACATGCACCTCCCTATCACTACTCCATATGTTTACACACACACACACACACACACACACACACACACACACACACACGCACACACACACGCAGGCACGCACGCAGGCACGCAGGCACACACACACACACACACACACACACACACACACACACACACACACACACACACACACACACACACACACACACACTGGGAACTAGGGCATGGCCTACTGTGTCTCTTTTGCTGCCCTGTCAGCACTCACTTCACCCAGTATCTCCCATCCAAGAGGCACACTGCAGAGTGTGTGTATGTGTGTCTGTGTGTGTGTCTGTGTGTGTGTCTGTGTGTGTGTCTGTGTGTGTGTCTGTGTGTGTGTCTGTGCAAGCACTTTATCGATAAGTAATATTCTCTTTTTTCTCTTTCCCCCACTTTCTCCCTCTCTTCCTCTGTCTCTTTCTCTCCCACTCTCTTTCCCTGTCTCTCTATCTCTGTTGCGCTCTGTCTCCCTCTCTTCCTCTCTCTCTCCCTCTCTCTCTCCCTCTCTTCCTCTCCCTCTCTCTCTCCCTCTCTTCCTCTCCCTCTCTCTCTCTTTCAGGTGCAGAACACTGGCAGAACGGTACTGATGTCTCTGTGGATTACAGTGCCACCAGCTCCTTAACCAGATGGGACTCCTACCAGGATCTGTGCAATGGGGATGGTAAGATACAGCAGTACAAACAACCCCAACATCTCTAGAAACACCCAAACCTGCTCATCCCAGACACCCTTCACCTCACTGTAAGCTCCTTGTGGCAAACACAAATACAGATTATACATTTTCAGACAGAAATCCTTAAATGGCAAAAGGTTTTCACTGTGAGTGCACCAGAGTAATGGAGACACCAGCCCTGTGTGTGGTCTCAGTCTGGGGCTCACCCGCCCTCAAGGGGATGGGGCACTGAGGCGTGGCATGGCTGGGTGGCATGGCTGTTGGCACAGTTACGGTTGTGTGGCATGCCTGTTGGCACGGTTACGGTTGTGTGGCATGCCTGTTGGCATGGTCACGGTTGTGTTGCATGGCTGTTGGCACTGTTACGGTTGTGTGGCATGGCTGTTGGCACGGTTACGGTTGTGTGGCATGGCAGCCCACAGTTCTGGCATAGCATGAAGGATTTACTCCTCAGAGGAGTGAACCTCGTGTGATTGATGGTGATGAAACAGGAGTAGGAGTTATGTTAGAGTTATGTTAGAGTTATGTCAGTTATGTTAGTTATGTTAGAGTTATGTTAGAGTTATGGTAGAGTTATGTTAGAGTTATGTCAGTTATGTTAGTTATGTTAGAGTTATGGTAGAGTTATGTTAGTTATGTTAGAGTTAAGGTAGAGTTATGTTAGTTATGTTATTTATGTTATTTATGTTAGTTATGTTCGAGTTATGTTAGTTATGTTAGAGTTATGTCAGTTATGTTAGAGTTATGTTATTTATGTTCGAGTTATGTTAGTTATGTTCGAGTTATGTTAGAGTTATGTTAATGATGTTAGAGTTATGTTATTTGTTAGAGTTATGTTAGAGTTATGTTAGTTATGTTAGAGTTATGTTAGAGCTTTGTTAGTTATGTTAGAGTTATGTTATATATGTTTATGTTAGATTTATGTTAGTTATGTTATAGTTATATCAGTTATGTTCGAGTTATGTTCGAGTTATGTCAGTTATGTTAGAGTTATGTTAGAGTTATGCTCGAGTTATGTTAGAGTTATGTTAGTTATGTTAGAGTTACGTTCGAGTTATGTTAGAGTTATGTTAGTTATGTTAGAGTTATGTTAGTTAAGTTAGTTATGTTAGTTATGTTAGTTATGTTAGAGTTATGTTAGTTAAGTTAGTTATGTTAGTTATGTTAGAGTTATGTTAGTTAAGTTAGTTATGTTAATTATGTTAGTTATCGTAGAGTTATCTTGGAGTTATGTTAGAGTTATGTGCTACCATATATCCAAGGGTATAATATTTACAAGGGAAATTGTAAGACCTCAAGATGTCTATCTCCCTCTCCCTCTTTCCCTCTCTCTCTCTTTCCCTCTCTCTCTCTCCCTCAGCTTATCTTTCCCTCTCTCTCTGCCTCAGCTTATCTCTCCCTCTCTCTCTCCCTCCCCCCCCCTCTCTCTCTCTCTCTCTCTCAGAGACATACACATGGACACACTTTTTTTGACTATCATTCATTATAATGAATATTGCATATTACTCTGAGGAAAATCCTCTTGATGACATTAACACACACTCAGGCTCTTTCACACACACACACACACACACACACACACACACACACACACACACACACACACACACACACACACACACACACACACACACACACAGACCCTTATCTGTCTTTGCAGCCACACACTAATACACTATAATGTAAAGGTATTCCTTGTGGCTTTGGAAACAAATGTGTTTCTCTGCTGGTACATGACACATTCCCCGTTAACAACAATAACTCATAGGTGGGGCTGACAGCTAGTGGCTACCAGGAGATGTGACATGGAGAAGTAATTACCATCTCCACTTTCCCACGTGTTCTGGGATGATTCGGGGAGGAGCGCGAGGTCTGCTTGTCTGTGCTAGTGTGTGTGTGTGTGTGTGTGTGTGTGTGTGTGTGTGTGTGTGTATGTGTGCTGATTTACAGCGAGTGTGTGTGTGCTGATTTACAGCTGAATTTGCTAAGGACACAAAACAGAAGAGATGCTTTCACAGAAAAAAAAAAACTTACTTTATTTTTGCATCCCGTTTGCCTTAACTGTGTTTAATGAACGTGTTTGGGGACTGGGCAATGACAAATGCTAATTATTTTCTCATGCTCTGCTAACACTGTTAGTCATGTTAGTTAACATGCTTGGTTAAAGTACCATTTTATTGGCAAAAAAAGTTATCAGGTTCACTTTACACAGCATGGATGTTTCAAGTTGTTGACACCTACCTTCTGCTGGACCTGGGTCAGTACAGCAGCTTTATGAAGAAAAGTATTGTTAGAGTTCTGGGCAAGAGGAACTGACTTCAGATCAGTGTTAGGTGGAGTGAAGTATTCCCAACAACCCTAGCCTGGAAAGGCCAGGCACTCTGGTGTACCACAGGGTGGGACCTGAACACACACTTCCCTGGAGAGGCTGTTTTTGTAGCGTTTAAAAGAGTTTGAAACACATACATAGTTGTTCCTGCAGTGGCTGCTCACCATGGAAATCCCAGCCGTCTGAAAACAGACGAGTGTATTCCCGAACCTTTGGGCCACGAGTGACCTGAGCTCACCATGGAATTCCCAGTAATCTCAAAACAGAGGAGTGTTTCAGAACCTTGGGTCACCCCTGTCCTGAGAGGAGTGTTTCAGAACCTTGGGTCACGCGTGTCCTGAGAGGAGTGTTTCAGAACCTTGGGTCACGCGTGTCCTGAGAGGAGTGTTTAAAAACCTTGGGTCACCCCTGTCCTGAGAGGAGTGTTTTAGAACCTTGGGTCACGCGTGTCCTGAGAGGAGTGTTTCAAAACCTTGGGTCACCCCTGTCCTGAGAGGAGTGTTTTAGAACCTTGGGTCACGCGTGTCCTGAGAGGAGTGTTTCAGAACCTTGGGTCACGCGTGTCCTGAGAGGAGTGTTTCAGAACCTTGGGTCACGCGTGTCCTGAGAGGAGTGTTTCAGAACCTTGGGTCACGCGTGTCCTGAGAGGAGTGTTTTAGAATCTTGGGTCACGCGTGTCCTGAGAGGAGTGTTTTAGAACCTTGGGTCACGCGTGTCCTGAGAGGAGTGTTTTAGAACCTTGGGTCACGCGTGTCCTGAGCACACCCAGTCAGCCCTCTTCTCATGGTCCTCACCCCAAGCACACATTTCAGTATGGACAATGCTGAAAGTGTCTTGTCACTTTGTTCATAAAGCACGGTGGTGCCTTTGATAAAGGATTGTTTAATTAAAATTTTAAAAGAAACTCCAACTGCGGCCTCTAGGTGGCGATCTTTGAAGACGAAGCATTCCTGTGTCACTTAGAAGCTCTTGTTTTCACACAGAAACTCAGTGTTTGAGAGTGTCAAGCAAAAAGCCTGGAGAAATTCTGCATCTCTATTATCAATTTACTGTGTGTCACTCCCTCTTTCTCTCTCTCTCTCTCTCTCCCTCTCTCTCTCTCTCTCTCTCTCTCTCCCTACTTCCTCCTCACATTTTTTGAAGGAGGATTTATGTAAGAATACTTGATGTGCTACATCGTATTTGTGGGGGGACTTTGCTACACTCATGCCTTCTCATCCACATCGTCATTTCTGAATATATTAGCAGTCAGATGGCTATACAGACGAAATCAGGAGAGTGTATTTGAGGTTAACCTCTTTTGGTTGCTGAGGGACTAATGCCACAGCCTTGCACGTAGCAGGAGAAGTGCTTCAACATTAGGTTGTTTGCATACGATGGGTATGGGTTTGATCTTCATGTTCCTCTGGGAGCGTGCCCTCCCCAAACAGAGGGAGAGGTTTGGACAGGCGCCTCCGGCATGCAGCTCTGTGGCTGTGAGAGGTGGGGACCCGAATTATAATTGCACTTCTGTACAGACTCATTTTAGCTGCCTATCAATGGTATGAAAACCTCTCTTTCGCACACACACATGCACACAGACTCACACATGGAAAGTCTATCATCCACAACATTGACAAAAGTTCTAAAACATTTTTTTTGAGCTTCATACGTCAAAGCTTTGTTTTGCCACCTGGTCTTCCACATAGTTCTGTTTCTTCTTTTGAGCTTTAGTGGATGTTATTGATGTTTTGCTGGTGTTTTGATGCCAGCTCTGTCTGCCTTTGTTGGCTCAACTCCCTTGGCCGTATTTATCAGTTCAGAAACGGCTGAGACGATCGCTGGAGCCCAGCAATTTGGAGTCAGTGCACATCTGGTTCCAGAGCAGTGTCCTGCGTGTTGACAGCAGCAGGCGTGTAATTTGGTAATGCGTGAGTGATGGGGGTTGAGCGTCGTGTAAAGGCCGCTGTAGAAGTTGAAGCCACGGCTGTTGTAATTAAAAAGCCTCGCAAAGGGCTGCCAGGTATTTAGTTGCAGAAAGGAATGTTGTTGTTTTTTTTATCTCTGGATAAATCCATAGATAGATGGATGTATATATAATATATTTCTTACCTGAGTTTTAATACATTTTTTGCATCAATTTGGAATCTTCGTCCATCCTCCTTTTTTCTTTCTTTCTTTCTTTCTTTCTTTCTTTCTTTCTTTCTTTCTTTCTTTCTTTCTCCCACACCCCTTCCTCCCCCTCTCTCTCTTTCTCTCATTTACCGTTTAACCCTGATGGGGTATGGGGTAACACTTGCTCTGTCCCTGCCCCCTCCACCTAAGCCCCGCCCCCATGTTTACATTCCACTCTCCATATTTGGCCACCTTACGGTCCCACCCCCGTCCACACACACACACACTCACACACACACACACACACACACACACAAACATCTCATTCACCTTCCTGGCAAAGTAGAACAGAGGGCCACCGTGTTCTGCAGCTCAGAGAGAGAGAGAGAGAGAGAGAGAGAGAGAGAGAGAGAGAGAGAGCTACCTGCAGAAATACCAACAGAGCTACTAAGGACGTTATTCCTTAATCTGGTGAGAGATTACAGCCAGTTCTGTGTCTCTGTCATGGTGGATTCTGGTGAAGGATTAGAGCAACCCAGTTCTGTGTCTCTCTTTCATGCTGGACTGACAGAAGGTAAGGAAAGAGGGATTTCTCTTCTTTCAGAGAGGTATGCTGAGAAAGAAGGGAGGAAGGGGTAGGAAATGAGAGAGAAGTAGAAACAGAAGAGAGAGGGAGAGAGGGAGGGACGCTTATGCATTGGGAGCAAAACATGGCACTTTAACCTCCACTCTTACTGAGAATTGGAAGTACTCAACGGTGGAAGTGTGTGTGTGTGTGTGTGTGTGTGTGAGTGTGACACTGCGAGTGTGTGAATGAGTGGGAGTGTGAGGAGAGGCTCTTTATCATGCGTGGCTGGTATTTGGAGCCCTAGCTCCTGAGACACCCTGCTGTGGGCCTGTTGACGTTCTGAAGTGTTCCGCTGCCTGGCAACAGTCCTGGTTCCTGGCTCCTGGTTCCTGGTATCCTGGCTCCTGGTTCCTGGCTCTGTGCGGTGCTCGGCCGTGGCCCCAGCGGGAAGGCAGGCGGGCTCCTCCGGTGCCTCTAGCCTCCCTGGGGGCCCGTGGTTTGGTTGTCAAGAGCTTTGAGAATGCTTCCGTGTTCTCTGAATCTGTTGACCCGGTCGCTGATTTCAGTGGCTGCTGATGTCTGAGAAAGATTTACGGTATAATGTAGAGAGCCAGGGGAATTGTGGGAACTGGTTTGCGAGTCACATGACTTAGAGGAAGGCTTCAGCTGAATGTGCGAGTGCTGTGGTCTTTGATTAACAAAACCGCGTAGTCTGTCTTGTAGCTGAATTCTGCGCAATGAAAACCGTGTCTGAGTGGGACTGGAAGATTTCGACAGTCTAAAAGTGAACAAATACAAATACATCTTAGCCTGTACAAATACAGCTCCAGTGATGGAGAAATAAGAGAAAACCTGCAGATTATTGTCAAATCGCTGTTATGTACAAGACAAATGTTGGTATTATATTTTGTAATCTATGACGTACTGTACGACTGATTCGTAGTGGTTTGAAGGTGTGTACTTACACCTGGGTGAGTTTAGGTGTAAAACTAGTTTTGGATTGAGTTATACGGGCACATCTTATTTATCACTGAAGCTCTTTTTGTGTGTATTTGATCGGGTTTTTGTTATTGTAGGATGAGCAGAAGTGTGGGGATGAAGTGTGTGTATCCATACCTTCACACCCCAAGAAGAGCAGGCTCATTGGTATTGATGGGTGAGGGGTGTGTGTCTGTGTCTGAGTGTGTGTGGGGTGTCCTCTGTGTGTCTGTGGCTGAGCGTGTGTGGGGTGTCCTCTGTGTGTCTGTGTCTGAGCGTGTGTGTGGGGTGTCCTCTGTGTCGAGCGTGTTTGGGGTGTCCTCTGTGTGTGGGGTGTCCTCTGTGTCGAGTGTGTGTGGGGTGTTCTCTGTGTCCAGCGTGTGTGGGGTGTCCTCTGTGTCCAGCGTGTGTGGGGTGTCCTCTGTGTGTGGGGTGTCCTCTGTGTCCAGCGTGTGTGGGGTGTCCTCTGTGTCCAGCGTGTGTGGGGTGTCCTCTGTGTCCAGCGTGTGTGGGGTGTCCTCTGTGTCCAGCGTGTGTGGGGTGTCCTCTGTGTCCAGTGTGTGTGGGGTGTCCTCTGTGTCCAGCGTGTGTGGGGTGTCCTCTGTGTCCAGCGTGTGTGGGGTGTCCTCTGTGTCCAGTGTGTGTGGGGTGTCCTCTGTGTCCAGCGTGTGTGGGGTGTCCTCTGTGTCCAGCGTGTGTGGGGTGTCCTCTGTGTCCAGCGTGTGTGGGGTGTCCTCTGTGTCCAGTGTGTGTGGGGTGTCCTCTGTGTCCAGCGTGTGTGGGGTGTCCTCTGTGTCCAGCGTGTGTGGGGTGTCCTCTGTGTCCAGCGTGTGTGGGGTGTCCTCTGTGTCCAGCGTGTGTGGGGTGTCCTCAAGCGTTACTTCTCTTCTCTCCCTCAGCTCTTTCCCTGCAGCCGCAGGTCACGACCCTGGACAAATTCTCCCCTAAGCGAAACCAGGGCAGCAGTATCACCTTGGGCAGGGTGACCCGCACCCTCTCCGTCACCTCCAGCCCTGAGCACAGCGACCACGCCCTGTCGGCCAGCAGCGACTCTGGCCTCTCTAGCGCCTCCCTGTGGACGGAGCGCACCGCTGCCCCGGCTAGCAGGCCGGCGGGCCCCAGCCAGCGGGAGCAGGCCGAGCTGAACCAACTGCTGAGCGGCTTTGGCCTGGATGAGCTGCGTGTGGACCACGGCCCAGAGCACACCTCCGGCACACCGCACCAGCGCCTGCTGCAGCCGCACCTCAACGGCGGCTCCCGGCCCAAAGATCGCGAGACGGACATTCTGGACGACGAGGTGTTGATGTCGGGCCGCGAGATGCACAGAGCGGAGAGCTTGGGCACGCTCTCCTCCTCCTGCCACCAGAGCAGTCAGAACTCGCTGCTCTCCGACGGGTTCTGCAGCGCAGGACCGGGCGAGGACGTCCCCCATCATGCGCCCGCCACCGCCGGGGACCACGAACGGCCCCGAAACGGCCTGATCAAGAGGACCGTGTCCCTTCCCGCGGAGGCCCCCGCCAGCGCCCCCACCAGGCAGCAGCAGTTCCGACAGGGCGGGTACTCCACCCAGACGTGGGTGCAGCAGCAGCAGATGGTGACGGCCCCCCATTACTCTTACCTGCCCGAGGAGGGTGGAGGTGTGGAGGCCAGCTGCTACCTCATGGAAAAGCAGGCGGTGCCCAACAAAACCACCAGCGACGAGAGACTCGGCACCTCGCCGAACCTCCAGGCGTCTCCAGGCCCGGAGAACGAGAAGACACGGGACGAGGAGTTCAACTCGCTCACGGTGGACATTGACAACTCCATCGACCAGCTCAACAGGCTGATCCTGGACCTGGACCCAACGTTCGTGCCCATCCCAACACGGAACAACTCCGTGAAGAGACACGGAGGGTCGGCGGTGCCGGCTCAGAGCAAGAGTGGTTTGACACTCGGGCTTGATGAGAACATCAGAAAGCAGCAGTCAGGTAAGCTGGAGGTTTGGGCAGAGGGGAGTATTTGGAAATGATCTGATTTTGGCTTCTTGATTGAATGAAATCAACTTTAAATGAGCAGTGAAATTTTGCACTCTTAAGCACAGCCTGAAAGTCAAAGTTGCATGGTAGAGGACAAAGACCACATGCGGTTCTCTCTTTCTGGTGGTGGGTCTGTTATTGGGTCTGGTGGTGAATCTGGTGGTGAATCTAGTGGTGAATCTGGTGGTGGGTCTGGTGGTGATCTGTTTGTTAATCTGGTGGTGATGTTTGTGAATCTGGGTGTGATCTGGTGGAGGGTCTGGTGGTGATCTGTTTGTGAATCTGGTGGTGATCTGGTCTGTGAATCTGGTGGTGACTGTTTATGCAGTCTAGGGTTTGATGCAAATTTGAATATGATGCAAACATGTGAACGCTTACAAGAAAATGGACACAAAAAGGACTCTGAAAACGTTAAATTACAGTATTCAGTACTGACAGCCACACAAATGCATATACATATTGCACATCTCTGTAGGTTTAACACAGACATTGAATAAACATTGTTTTGGGTTTTTTTGGACCAAAAACCCAACTTGTCTGTCACAGCCTTCTCCAAAACGGCTTTGATGTCATGCAAAAATGTGAGATCTAGCCGATACACAAGACGGGACAGAACAAAAGCACTGACAGCCTGAAGGATCTGTTGTGGCCCCACGCCTGACACACAGCACTGCTAGCCTGGCAAGGACTCCACCCGGGTCTCCACCTGGGTCTCCACCCGTGTCCACACACGGAGTGAGTCTGAGCTCCTGACTCTGGGACAAGCATCTCACAGAATTACGTGTTGGGACAGGCCTCGCCTGAGATATCTGCCTCTAGAATCAGGGTGGAAAAGAGTCTTAGCAGCTCCTATTAAAGCCAGTCTGTATTCCCTCTCAGCCCAGACCTCACTGTTATTCTTTAGAGATCTTCAGATAAAAAATATATCAGCTAAGATATTTTCTAAGAAAATCTCTAAGAGTTTCCTAGATATTTGTAGGAGGCTGCTTAATTCAATATTAATTTTGACTGACTACTTCTGGTGACAGATGAAAGATTTATATACACTGAATGTTCTGTAATATGAACAGAAATATGAGGAGCGTAATCCATGTGTTTGGACGGAGTACAGGTCATGTGTGTTCCCCTGCAGGCGTAACAGAGACTTGAAGGCAGGATAACTTTTGAAAAGCAGTAGGTGCTACTGTATACTTACAGTGGGAGAGGGGAGAGAGAGAGAGAGAGAGAGAGAGAGAGAGTATACCTACAGTGGGAGAGGGGTTAGTGACAGAGAGAGAGAGAGAGAGTATACCTACAGTGGGAGAGGGGTGAGAGAGAGAGAGAGAGAGAGAGAGAGAGTATACCTACAGTGGGAGAGGGGAGAGAGAGAGAGAGAGAGAGAGAGAGAGAGAGAGAGAGAGAGAGTATACCTACAGTGGGAGAGAGGTGAGAGAGAGAGAGTGAGAGAGACAGAGAGAGAGAGAGAGCGTGTATACCTACAGCGGGAGAGGGGTGAAAGATGGCAGATAGAACAGGATAAAGACAAAGAGGGACAGAGTCTGTGATATCAATCAAATGCAAAACGATTCTTTTGTTTTAGCACACTGTGCTAGTCGATCGGTTATCAGTGACCATCATCCTGGGCATGTTTACACAGTGGTTGTTCTGAATAGGCCCGCTGCCTGTTTATACAGCTGCCGAGGGACAGAAACAGTCTTCCCCGTAGGACACAGGTATGCACCTAGCGCTGGCCATCGCTTTGAAATGTCAGGAATGTCCATGGACACTTCAGGACTGGGAATGTCCCCGCTGGAAGGTTCTCACGTGAATGCAACAGCAGGATCGGAAGGCTGAGGTGAAGTCTGGGAGATTTAGATTCAGCTAAGCTCCTGCACGTGTCACGTTTCACAGTGGAAACGTGCTTCTTGTCCACCTTTCACTGAGGACACGTGAGGCGATGTGTAGTGAAGAGGGAGTTCATTTAGTGAGGAACCAGACTGAGTAGATGCCAGTAGAACATGATGGCGATGAAGGGGATGAGTGTAACGCAAATTTATAAACATATACATAAAAATATAGAAATACATCACATTAGTCTGAACTAACACACAGAGTCTTAGATCTACAATGAAGTGCTTAGACATTTGATCTCTGCTTGATCAGATCTGGGTGTAACCTCACTGTCTAGGTCAGTGGCAATCACTGTTTAGACTTCAAACCCAAAAAATCTGATTTGACTGTCTGTCTCAATGAAGCTATAAGCCGATCTCTTGGACATGAATGAGTTGGTATTTACACACTTAGTCAAAACAGTGCTGAGTCATGCAGCTTTTGCCATGGCAGTGTTGGGGCTGTGGGTCCTGATTGGTTGAATCACAGGGAGGAGGAGACAGAGGCTGGAATTTCCAGGAGTGGAACGGAAGTGGCCTGAGGCCCAGAATTCTCCACCCGCCCACAGACAGCTCCACCTTCCCGGAGACACACAGGGACTGAGGCGCCGCGCACAGCCCCAACATGTCAGCAAGTTTCAAATGCTTAATGAAGTAATTATGTGTGTGTGTGTGTGTGTGTGTGTGTGTGTGTGTGTGTGTGTGTGTGTGTGTGTGTGCGTGCAGTAAGACTAAAGCCACTGTCAAGTAAGAAATCCAGAAACTTACAATTTAAACATTCATCAACACATTCTTCTGTTACGAGCACCTGCTCTATTCACACATACACCCAGAATGTACATCAGACATCACCCACACTGCACATCAGACTTTACCCACACTGTACATCAGACTTTACCCACACTGTACATCAGACATTACCCACACTGTACATCAGACATCAACCAGACTGTTCATCAGACATCACCCACACTGTACATCAGACATTACCCACACTGTACATCAGACATTACCCACACTGTACATCAGACATTACCTACACTGTACATCAGACATTACCCACACTGTACATCAGACATTACCCACACTGTACATCAGACATCACCCACACTGTACATCAGACATTACCCACACTGTACATCAGACATTACTCAGACGTTGTACTGGGAGGATAAAGGCCATGAACAGTGCACTACAGTGATTTGGACATTTGAGTTCTCACACAGCTCAGCCGAGGAGAGACTAGACAGGATCAGGGTTGCTCTGCATGTCCGAAGGAGCTGAGGGGGCGGAGCTAACTAAAGGAGCTGAGGGGGCGGAGCTAACTAAAGGAGCTGAGGGGTGGAGCTAACTGCTTTGATTCTCATGAATTTCTTGCTATAAACTCAAACATCTGTAACAGCTGTTCAAAGAAACAACATGATATAAACCTCAGGGTTCAAAGTCACGTTTGAAACTTGCTCTAAGCAGATAAGTGGGAATGTTTTATGCCTCAAAGAATTTCATCATCAGTGAGTGAGATATCTCAGCAATATGACAATAAATATGATTCAGGTGAATGGTGGATATGATTCAGATGAATGATGGATGTGAGTCAGGTGGACATGATTTTTGCGAATGGAGAATATGAGTCTGAGGAATGGCAGAAACTTACTGCAATGAAAATGACACTCAATCCAAAGTGTTACTGTCTGCTAAGGGTTAACAGTAATTATGAGGCTCATTAACTTTCATCTATGAGATGGTAATGGGAAAGCAATTGTGTTCTCTAAACACACACACACACACACACGCACACACACACACACACACACACACACACACACACACACACACACACACACACACAGTCTGCCTCTTACACGACTCCCCCATATTAACACCCCAGAGGCAGAAGCCTCTTCTGTGGAAGCGAGATGTGAGAATGACACGTCTGTGCCGTCTGACTCTTCCGGCTCCCGCCAGACAGCCAGACCAGCTGCTGTTTGCTCAGTCTTCAGCACCGCCGTGATCTTCCTTCTTCAGAAGAGCAGGGGGTGCGTCTCTAACACCCTGCTGTGACGGGGAATTAACATCCATGTTCAAAATGAAATCAGAATGACAGGAAGGCACTCCATCTTGGTGCTGGTTAATGGTCACATGACCCAGGCTCCCTGCTCTCTAACATGGTGGCGTGCTGTGCTGGTGTCTTGTCTGTCTCTCCAGTGCTTTCCACTTTCTCCTAACACATCCTGGCACCTGACCGCATGTCATTCCTTTAGCTCGTACATGCATGGGAGTTGTAGTCCTTTACTTCATACATGCATGGGAGTTGTAGTCCTTTAGCTTGCACGTCGTTCAGACTGGCCAGGAATGAAGCCATGCGCCACGAGGGTGAGCACAGTCACTTTCAAAGGTAAAGTAACACAGAGGACCATCAGAGGACCATCAGAGGTTTATTTCAAAAGGATTCCAGGAGAAGGCGTTGGAGAACAGAAGGCACAACAGAAGACCTAGAGCAATGGTTGTGGAATCCGAGAATCGCCTCACAGTCTTAGGTTCATCAGAGGAGCCGCCATGAGGCCCCAACACAGCTTCAAGCAGGAAACATTTGCTTAGCAAGTTTCAGCAGGAAACAGACCTTTTCCTGAAATTGGCTTGTCTTCAGAGTAAACGCTCTCCACTGAAATTCCAACCATAAGCGCCTCTAGCCTCTGATCTGCTTATAGAAAAAACATCATATAATGAAACAGTATTGTGTAATAAAATATAATGATATTGTAATACTATTTAAGGTATGGTGTGCATATCATGCATAGGTCATTATTAAAACAGCTTCAAAGAGACAAGGTCAGCCTTCTGACTGATGATGTAATCTAAATCTACAGGCACAAGCAGGACTGACACTAACGGCAGAGAGGCAGCCAAATGCAATAGTAATAGTAGTGTCCTGTGTGTGTGTGTGTGTGTGTGTGTGTGTGTGTGTGTCCCCTGTGGTCTGATCAGCTGTCCCACCTGGAGAAAACGGACAGCCGCTGGGTGGACGCCCAGCATGGGGACTGGAGCAGGAGTTTGGGAACAGAGTGACATACCCACACAGTATAGTACAGGTAACACACACACACACACACACACACACACACACACACACACACACACACACACACACACACACACACACACACACACACACACAGCATAGCACAGGTCTTCATAGCTTAAAAGCAAATTACAAGCACTTGCAATTAATACACTCTACATAGTGTTCTTATGGTTGTGTGTGTGTGTGTGTGTGTGTGTGTGTGTGTGTGTGTGTGTGTGTGTGTGTGAGCAGCGTGCTCCTCTGTGTCGATCTGACAGTGTGGAGTACAGAGGTACTAGTGGATTGGACTCTGATGCAGACTCAGGCACCGACCCGATTCCCACACCTGCCTTCCCCATTTCCCCGCCCACACCTTACGGTGAGTCATGCTCTTAGCCACGCCCCCAACAACACCGCCCACAACACCCCTAGCAACGCCCTCAGACACTCAGAAAAGACCTGGTAATCCTCGATGCAGACATAATTCAGCCAGATAACTTTGAGTTTGACGTCCCACATTATGTCAGTTAAGCATGACAGCAAATGGTGGTCTGGTATTGCAATAGATATTTCTTTTTTTTTTGTTTATTTAATTTTGTAAAGTAACTGTAACCATACCGCTTCCTACCTCATGACACCAGGTTTGAGAGCACATCTAACCTAATGCCTAAGAAGGCTTGACTGACAGTAATGAATCCAAAGACCATGTAGTCAGTTGATTAACCACAACAAAATCACTCCTCCCTCTGCCTTTGAGAAGTGGAGGTTGTTTCCTGGTCAGAAGGGTGGTGTTAGTGTGCGTGTGGTGTTAGTGTGCGGGTGGTGTTCTTACTCTCCAAGCACACAGGGCTTAAACCTGCTTCTCCTCATCCCCTCCCTCACAGTCAAGACCATGCCAGACTTCTCTCATTTTGCACGAACTCCATCTCCCAGCATGCCGATGTTTGCGGCCTATAGGACAGAGAATGGTAAGTCCAACATGTGATCGATACACTGGTGGTCCTGCCATATAGCAAACAACTCACAGCTCAGTAGCTTCATAAAAGGATCTGAGCAACTTTCACATTGTGGTTTAGGTTGATGGTCGAGTTCTAGCGCTAGCCGTCCTCTAGCCTAAAGAGGTAAACTCTTTAAAATCACATCTCAGATATTTTGCAGCACGTTAGGCTGAAGACCACAGAGATAAAAAAAAAAACTAATTGGTTTTCTGTAAGATTACCAACCCAGTTAAATACCACATAAAAGACTGTAAACAATTTGCAACCTTGACTAATTCATGCTACTTTTAGTCTGTTTTTCAAAAAGGCCCCCTTTTTATATGTTTCTGCCTTTGAATAAAGTCTTAGATGTGGGAAACGCCCATTTTAAGGGTGCGGAAAGAGCTTGAACAGGTTTGTGCTCCTCCCACACACAGACAGATTGTGTGGGAGTGGCTGAATTGAATGGACTTTGTACACAGAGGACTAAACACATGTGCATTCTGACCTGTGACAAAAGACTCTGAAATGAGAGGAAATGGCCCATGGAACAATAGACCAGCGAGGAGACCATCACACACCAGCTGAAGTCTCCGTGGACTTGTCTGGATGACACATCTCTCCCCAGCCCTGCTCCATAGATCTCCAGACTCCCCAGCTCAATCTGGCACGGCCCAAACTCAGTCCAGCACGGCCCAAACTCAGTCCAGCTAGTCAGGAACATGTGGACCAGGTGCTTCAGTTTGAAGTCAGATCTGAGCTCTGTTTAAGGAGTTCTCCTGTGCTCTTGATGTGTGTAGTTGGATACACTCGCTCTGATGCTCCTACGTGGGAGTTCCTTCACACCCCCACTTAGTAATGAGATCTATTAGGAATTTTTGGTATGGCGCTACCTAGTGGCGAGTCCGAGAATGCAGCTCACCACAGTCTAGTGAGAAGGGAGCACAAGTACCCGTCGCTGCAGAATCAAAAGTCCAGGGGGTGGAGCTAGATCTAGATCCAACTCCTCCCACCGTCCATAGTTTCTTTTGGTCAGTCCAGGGTGGGCGGAGCTGCATCTAATCCAACTCCTCCTACGTGTGTTCTTTAAATGTTATTTAAATAACACAATACACGTTTTTTAAAGTTTACAAGAAAACGTAAAAGTGGACAGGAATAATGATCAATATGTACTATTTCATTTTTTTTTTACCTTTAATAAAAATTACTTTTTTCGTTAGGACGGTACACTTCAGGTGTACAGAATGGACAGTGGAATTTACTACAACATGTAGTGCACTGCACAACTGAAAGCGTCTGTCCTTTTTTCAAAACCGTGATATGCATCTATAGATGGATGGAAAAATATAAATAGCATTATATTAGTTGTGAAGTTTTTCAGTGAACTGATTAATGAGGATCATGGCCGTTACATGCACGCACTACTGAATAACAATCCCCCTCAAAGTGTACCGAACAGCACAACCATTACAAATTATAAGTAAATACAGCAAACACTAATTAATTTAAAAGTTTATGTCCAATATGAAGAACACAACATACATAAGTATTTAATACATCTATATTCTGTCTTCTAACATCAGTTTTTATCGTCACTTAAACATCTAGATTAGATAAACTTAACAGTGTTAGTGCAAACAGAAACAGTCAGATTTAGTATGATCACCAAAGGAAACTAGTTACTAGCATTAGCGAGACGAAAACTGGTTTATTATGAACTTACTTTCACATTCGTGATTGTTCACAAATGAACGGCAAGTGAGTAAATAAGAATAGCAATATAGAACGACAACGGTGATTTGGAATGGCTGATCTGATACAACTCTGCGTAGTGCAATTACTTCAGACCAATGAAAACACGATGGTGGGAGGAGTTGGATCTAGATGCAGCTCCGCCCCCTGGACTTTTGCTTCTGCAGCGACGGGTATCTCCAAGGGAGAGGGAGAGGATGGCTGTGCGTGTCTTCCACTGGGTTAGAAGGTGACCTTCTCATCTGTCCAAACTTGGCCGTGACCTTGCGTTCTGTTTCCATAGAGCCTTGTTGTCAGGGCGACTGCTTTCAGGCCTAAGGGGCAAGTTTGGCAGGGCTTTTTAGGATGTTACCACAGCAACCAACCCAACATATCCTTTGAGTGGAAAAAGGAGGACGGGAACGGAGACGAATTAGGTCCTTCTGCACAGATTGTGGTTGGACTACAGAACCACGCGTATGACAGCTACGTGACGGCGACACGCAGTCCAAACGCTTTTGGACCGAAGTCATTATTCTTCAGTGCAGCGTTCATGTGTGGTGGTTTCGATTGCAGAGATGAGAGCTTACGCAGACATTATGGGCCATGACGAGACAACAGTGAAGAACTCCCACAGACTCCTGAGCCGTGCCAACACCACCGGCCCGATCCTGAGCCTCGCAAACAGGTAACAGTACCACGGGGCCTTCAGCATCTCCGGGGAGGGTAGTTTAACACTGTTAGGACCTCCATAAGAATGTTGAACATAGACTAGCAGATAAATAAACATGTATGTTAGGGTTATTAAACATATATCTTTGGGTAATTAAAGTTCTTAAGGCCGCCTCCTCTCTCTAGCTCCGCCCAGCCTTCCTGCCCAGAGGGGGCGCTGTTGACGCGACACACCTCCATCAAAGCCCAGCATTCTGGAGCAGTGGACTTCAACCACGGATTCAGCCACCCTCCCTCAGGTGTGGGTGCCCACAGCTCCCCGCCGGGCCAGAGGACCAGGGTGGTGCACTACGACTTGAGTCGCAGCCCCCAACGGGACTTCGACGAGATGGACGGCGGCTGCCGGCCGGCCGGGCACCCGGGGTTCACGGCGGAGCCGGACGGCCCAACTTTCCACCTGCAGCTGCCTCCACTGCCCGAAAAGAGGCGGGCCTCTGACTGTGACCATTCGCTAGGCTCCGCCTCCCCCGCCCCCAGTGGATTCTCCAGCCCTCACAGTGGCAGTTCACTGAGCATTCCCTTCCCCAGTGTGTTGCCCGAGCTGCAGGCCAGGGGTGCCGGGGTCAGCCCCCCCTCCCCACTACCAGGTGAACGCTAGCGGCTTTATTTCCCACAATGCACCAGCACCAGGGCTGAGAACCAAGTATTCAGCATATCTGTGTACTTCACTGTTCACTGCTATAACACACACAGCCCCGTTCACAGAGGGCTGGCTGTTGAAGAGTGTGTACACAGCTCCCAGGTCTAGGAATAGAGACCACTGTAATAGTAAATGAGTACAATTGATATATTAATACCAAATGTCATAAAGCCCACAGGATAATGTTATTCTTAATAGGGTAACAAGTTCAGAGTGGCTTTCATTATATTGCTCATCATTTCATTATTTATTGATGAAATGTTACTGTTAAGGGAAAATGCTAAACAGGGGTGAGTTTCCCAAAACGTTCTTCGTACTTCGTAACCTCGTACTTCCGTATGTGGTCAATACACTGTTTAGGTTCTCGAGATACAGATCATTGTTTATAATATATCAAATTCTAACTTATTTTCCTTCTTCTTTTCTTTAAAGACGTACTTGTGAGTAAGCAGGTGACAGTGAAGTTTGTCCAAGACACTTCTAAATACTGGTACAAGCCCGACATTGCGAGAGATCAAGGTGAATATGAAACAAGACAGCTTGATGTTGGTTCATTTCTTCATACTTAGTCTGATTTCCATTAATACAGGATTGCATGGATAAAATCAATTCATCATATAATTGATATTTGATGTCAACAAAAATGTAATTCGTTACCAAATTAAAAACCAATTCATCAGTTTGATTGAGAATGTGTCACTATACACCGTGTGAACTTCACACAGCTATCGCCGTTCTGAAGGACAAAGAACCGGGCTCCTTCATCGTGCGTGACAGTCACTCCTTCAAAGGTGCTTACGGATTGGCCATGAAGGTGGCCTCGCCCCCTCCCACAGTCCTGCACCAGAGCAAGAAGGGTAAGCATTGGCTGAAAGTCAGCAGGGGGGGCGGGACTTGAGCTTGGCGGGAATATGCTGCTCAGATGACTGTGGTGTGGCGTTGATCTCCATTGCAGTGGATCAACCACAGAAAATATGAACGTTTTCCCGTCCTACACACTGAGATGTTTACTCCGAGCGCTGGGAATAACTGAGCCAGCACTCCGAGACAGAACGTGATAGGTGTCGCTTACGGCAGTCCCTTCTCTGGTTTGTTTTGGAACGCCTGGCTTCTGAGCATCTCAGCCCCAGGAGAGGCTTTGGGGGTCTTTGTTGAAGAGCCAAAGCAACATCTGATTTGTCCTGCGGATGGATGAGCTTCTGCTCAACAAGTCTTGATCACACAGCTATCGTTTTGTCCTGCCTCAGTTTCCAACCCTAATACTACACCTCCAAGACTTTGTGGAGGGAGTGTTAGAATTGTAGTAAGAACTGGGAGAGGACAGCCTCACTGTGAGGACACACACATACACACACACACACACGCACACACATACACACACACCTGTGATGACATCATATCAAAGTTTCCAATCTGTGCTTTAAGTCGTGCTAGGGTGGCTCCTTTAGAGAGTGAAACGTGAGACCTCCGTCATTGTCACACCTGCATTCATCTGGCAGGAGATCACTCCAGGAATCCTGGCCTCTCCAGCTCTGTGGAGAACTCATCCTTTTACCTCACCTGTGTGTTGTGGATGAAAGGAAACGAGCGAGAGAAAAGGCAGAGATCAGAGATGGGCGCCTGAGATCTCAGATTACAGGCTCTGAATTCTGAAGTGCAAGATTTCAGGGTTTTGCCTCATATTGCTGTTACTAGTTAACATTGTCTGTTTATGTTTGGTTTTAACATGAACTTGTTCTCACCTGACCCTCCCATCCCACTCACATTCTATCTCTCTCTCTCTCTCTCTCTCTCAGCATCAGGTGATTTGTCTAGTGAGCTTGTACGTCATTTCCTCATCGAGTGCACACCCAGGGGAGTCAGACTGAAGGGATGTCCTAATGAACCTTACTTTGGTGAGATATCATGCACTCCATCCATCCATCATCCATCCATCTGTACATGTGCCCAGCTGTCAGTTTGACTTATACTACAGCACAACAGTGTGAGCAAGAAAATTGCTCAGTAACTCTAATTGTGATTATTTTTATGAATAAAATTAACCGTAAACTCCCTCTACTGGCCAAATGAATTTGTGCATGTTTCATTAGCTACAGAGAGTGATTTTTTTTATTACATTCAAACAGTTTACAAAATGAACATGTCTTTAATGTGTGTGTGTGTGTGTGTGTGTGTGTGTGTGTGTGTGTGTGTGTGTGTGTGTGTGTGTTACAGGTAGCTTGACAGCTCTGGTCTGCCAACACTCCATCACACCATTGGCTCTGCCATGCAAACTTATCATCCCAGACAAAGGTCTGTGTTCTGTCCCCCTCTCCCTCTCTCCCTCTCTCCCTCTCTCCCTCTCTCCCTCTCTCCCTCTCTTCACCATGTTATTGTAACACACGTGTGAGCTCACGTGGGACGGTAGGACGTGTGTGTCTGAAGCGTGTGCCTGAAGCGTGTGTCTGAAGCGTGTGTCTGAAGCGTGTGTCTGAAGCGTGTTCCTGAAGCGTGTTCCTGAAGCGTGTGTCTGAAGCGTGTTCCTGAAGCGTGTGTCTGAAGCGTGTGTCTGAAGCGTGTTCCTGAAGTCAATCAATCAATCAATCAATCAATCAATCAATGTTTATTTGTATAGCGCTTTTCACAACACATGTTGTCATATGAAGTGTGTTCCTGAAGCGTTTGTCTGAAGCGTGTTCCTGAAGCGTTTGTCTGAAGTGTGTTCCTGAAGCGTTTGTCTGAAGTGTGTTCCTGAAGCATGTGTCTGAAGCGTGTGTCTGAAGTGTGCACTTTAAGCGTGTCGTGTGTCTGAAGCATGTTCCTCATTCTGGGGTCCAGACCTAGAGAACAATTTCTGTGCAGTATGGTGCACCACCTCATGGGGAAAGTGGGTGGAGTTTCAGGTTGTGGGCGTTTCATCTGCATTTAAATGCTACATTTGTTTGCATAACCTCCTGTAGCAATAGTAGAAAAAAACATTTTCCTAATTCTTAAAGCATAAATAATTACCACCTGAAAACGTCCTATCTGAAAAGCCCAAACTTAATTATATCATCAGCTGTGTAGATATATATTTGTCTTCTCTTTGAACTGTGCGCTGAAATCAAAGCTAAATTCCCACCAGCTGTGTGTGTTTGAACTCTGCTCTCTGCTCTGCCCCGTAGATCCTCTAGAGGACGCTGTTGAGGCAGCCTCGCAGTCCGTCAGCAACTCGGCCACTGAGCTGCTGAAGCAAGGAGCAGGTTGGTGTGAGGGAGACGTCCCTGCGTGGGGAGGGGGGGCACACACGTGTCAACAGCCTCTCTGAGTGTGATGTGTGTGTTGAAGCTGTCCTTCACTGTGCAGCCTGTAACGTGTGGTTCCTGGGCTCCGTGGAGATGGAGTCTCTCACAGGCAGCCAGGCTGTACAGAAAGCCACCACGGACATTCTGAGCATGGACCCTCCAGTGACGTCCACCGTAGTGCACTTCAAAGTGTCCTCACAGGGCATCACACTCACAGACAACCAGAGGAAGTAAGAGGCTCTCACACACACACACACACACACACGCACGCACACACTACACACACACACACACACACACACACACACACACACACACACACACACACACACACAAACACACACACACACACACACAAACACTCACAAACACACACACAAACACACACACACACACACACACACACAGTCTGGTATTGCTATTTTGTGTGGAATTTCCATTAACATGCCTTTTTTTGGCTAAATAAAGTCTAAATAACATGCCTCCACCTACCGTAACGTTAACCTCAGTAGTAAAACAGAAGGCCTCTGAGTTTTTTTAGCTTTTCAAATAAAAACTGTATTTTTGGTCAGTTTCTTCAATGGGCACCAGCCAAATGTTACCACAGCATCCAAACTCTCTGGTTTTGCTATCACTGGCGAGGACATTTGGTTAGTGGAGGGGGCTGAATGGATGGGTGTGGTCCACTGTCCCCCCTCTAAACTCTCATTCATGCTCTCGTGCCAGGCTGTTCTTCAGGAGACACTATGCTGTCTGCACCGTCCTGTTCTGCGCTCTGGACCCACAGGGCAGAAAGTAAGTAGCACAGACACCATCCAACCATAGGAGAGAGGGAGGAGGGGTTATAGAGAGGGAGAGAGAGTGGGTGAGACAGAGAACGAGAGAGAGAGAGAGAGAGAGGATAGAGAGGGAGAGAGAGAGAGACAGAGTGAGGGGGTATAGAGAGGGAGAGAGAGAGTAGGTGTGAGAGAGAATGATAGAGACAGAGAGGGAGAGAGAGAGTGGGGGGGATAGAGACGGAGAGAGAGAGTGGATGAGAGAGAGAATAAGAGAGACAGAGAGGGAGAGAGAGAGAGACAGAGAGGGAGGGGATAGAGAGGGAGAGAGTGAGTGGGTGAGAGAGAACGGGAGAGACAGAGAGGGAGAGAGAGATACAAGATAGAGAGAGGGAGAGAGAGTGGGTGAGAGAGAGAATGAGAGAGACAGTGAGGGAGAGAGAGATACAAGAGATAAAGAGAAAGGGAGATAGAAAGGGAAAGTGATAGACATAGAGAGCGAGAAAGAGAGATAGAGACAGAGAGAGAGAGAGAAAGAGAGAAATTGGTCCAAAAAGTACAGAAGAGGATTAATTTCATTGTGTGTTGTATTTGCAGATGGAGGAGAGAATCACACCCTTCAGCAAAGTATGTGCTCCCTTTTAAAATCTGCTTATGTGACATGTGTAAACCTGAACTTGTATTTAAGTCTAATGAAACTCAAACAGGGGCTTCACTGTCTCTGTTGTTATGGTGCCGCCGTGTCCCGCTCTGCTCACTCAGCTCCTCTCCCGCCCTCCAGAATCTTCGGTTTCGTGGCCAGGAAGGCGGGCAGCACCATGGACAACCAGTGCCACCTGTTCGCCGAACACGACCCCGAGCAGCCCGCCAGCGCCATCGTCAACTTTGTCTCCAAGGTCATGATTGGCTCGCGGAAAACCACCTGATCCGGCCAGATCGCCCCACAGCCCGACGGACCCTCGCGTGCTGTCACACGTCACCGTGTAGCGCCACCTAAGCTGCTGTCCCCCTTTGATGACATCACCCTGTATGTCATATGAACACAAGCGCCGAGCTGTGTGTCAAAATAGACGAATCAGAAGACGGCGCTCAGAGACGCTGAAGAAGAGGAAGACTCCCCACTGAGACCGAATTCAGCTTTAAAGAGGACTTTTATGCAAACGGTTATATATATTGTAAAAGTATGCTTTTGTATGTAACCAAACTGTATTTATTGTCTATTTTTCCAGAATATTCAAAACTATATCTTTTCATTTATGAATCTTTTGCCAGGAAAGATTTATAAGCTTTTTTTCTAAGCAGGGGATGTATTGTGTGTGTTTCTGTTAAACATCTCCAAATATTTTTTACTACTGAGCATCTACAGCTGAACACATACTTACAGTTCGAACACTGTGTCAATTTTTTAGAGACCACATTTTTTCTGAAGGCCTCCCTGGACGATGCCAAGACTTGTTCACAACTAAACCAACAAGTTGCCAGTGCAGGTTCTCTGTGTCTGAAAGTGACTGCAGAATTATATGTGGTTTGTTGTGTTCTTGTTCATACACACACACCCACACACACACACACACACCCACACACCCACCCACACACACCCACACACCCACACACACACACACACGCACACACACACACACGCACACACACACACATTTAGCCTATTACAGTGTTCTAAAACAAACTGTTTAGTTATTTAGTTCATAACTGTCTATTCAAGATAGCACAAGGTTTGAATGTTATTCACAACCTTGATGTATTGATTTCTTAACTGAATTCTGTTCCTAAAATATTACTTTTTAAGCAAACATTTTGCTATTTTATCAGTGCCTGAACTAGATTAATGATTTTCATGTTTATTTGAGATCATAGTAAAAAATTTGCCAGATGTGTATTTTTCTATGTAAACTGTAATATATTCCACTATCCAGTGAGTTTATGTTGCTGTGTCACATGATGGTGTCCCACCATTATGATGTCACAAGGAGAGGGAACTCACCAACCATTATGACAATGGACCTGTTTCTGAAACAGGTCCATTGAAACATCCTAAATCTGTATTAGAAATGATTTTGTAATGAATTTTATCTCATAAAGGAATATATCTGAGAAGTGTGTTTGTTGCCCTTGTGCTGTGGTGGAGGGTCTGGTTGAAGGTGTGGTGTGAAATCTGGTGGATGGTCTTGTAGAAGTTTTCTGTGCTGCAGTGGAATGATAGTGTGATTAGTGTGATTTTTTAAGTGATTAGTGTGGTCACTAATGTGACAGAGTGATTAGTGTGGTTCAGATCTTAGTGTATAAATGTTTTTAACAGAAGAAGAACATTGTGTGATATTTATATTATGCAAGATTCCAGAGACGGTCCAACAGAACCACGTCTATTTGAAGACAGACGTCTAAATGCTCCCTGTTTTCTTCATGACTGATACCCCAAGGCCCTTTAGCTGTATTGGTTTCATAACTGTTCAAATAAAAAGTTCACCGTGTTACAGGAGAGTGAAGTGCAGGTATACAACAACATGTCTTGTGCACTACCTAGTGGATTTTAGTGAACTTTGTAACTGGAAATATAGTCTGTTATTTTTGAGTGAACACAGTGTCATTGTTAAAAAGAAGTCAGTCACAATGAAATTGAATCGTAAAGAAATTGAAATTACACTCATGGAACAGTCATCATTCTAAAAGTCTAAAGTTTATTTCCTATAGACTAATTATGGAACTAATATTTGATTATTAATTAATTTTTATGTGACAAAACGAACTATACCCTTCTGTCATATATATATATATATATATAGGCACCACAGCCCCCTAGTAATCACTAGTGTGTGTGTGTGTGTGTGTTCTAACTTCACAGATGGGTAAAAGCGGAGGACAAATTTTGATTGCGGTGAACAATCACAGTTGACAAACATGGCACGTTTACATATTCTCATCAACAGTATGGACAATTGTCCAACTTGTGCTGTTGTGCTCAAAGTGCTCAGCAGGGGGCGCTGGTGGCATAGTAATCTTTGACGAGTAGGCATTAGGGCGTTATACTCCTCCAGTTTGGATGCAAGTGTTTCACAACCTGAAATGCATATGCTTGGTGTTGTGGCTTGATTTTGTCACAGTTTCTCCCTGGATAACCAGGATTTACAATATTTACCGTGAGATGAGATAGACTTGAATCCATTGGGTATGCTGACTGTCTGAGCTGGGAACTGGTTCGCTTCCCTTCAAATGGCCTCTGCAGATTCTGTAGGTTAATGGGTGAAGGGTGCATGCATGGAGGAGTATCACCAGATGAGCACGTAGGCTACACAAACAGCTCAGGGACAGACAGGTGTGCAAACACACACCTGCCTCAGCCAGTGCACTCTGATGGTGGCTCGGGTGTGCTGCTGATACAGCATGCAGGTCTGTGCAAGCAAGACCCAGCAAAAGAGAAGGCAAAGAAGTGTGTGTGTGCATGTGCTGTCATTCAATATGGATTACTGTGGACATCTGTGTGTGTGTGTGTGTGTGTGTGTGTGTGTGTGTGTGTGTGTGTAAGTGTGAACAGGCATATAACAGTCAGACATCAGTTTTATTTAACCAGAGCGTGTCTTGACTTGTGTGATGATCACAAAAACAGTGTAAGAAGGTCAAAATCGAAGAGATGCAGCTGAAAAGATCAGTGCACATAACAGATATGATATATATATATATATATATATATATATATATATATATATATATATATATATATATATATATATATATATATATATATATGAATGAGAGAGAGGGAGAGGAGGGGAGAGGGGGAGAGAGGGAGGTCATAAATGTGCACCTTGTCCAGGAAGGAACGGGGTATCTGAGGAGAGTGTTTCTGTGGTAACAGAAGGCTGACTGAGGGCTGTTCATCTTTTATCTGTGTCCTACTGTCTGCCATATGTAGAGAAAACGAAACTCCACACAGCCGCAAAACTGCCCCACAGGCACCCTTCATGGACACAAGGTGACATTAGAGCTCTACGCCATTATCTGCGTCTGTGCTCTCCAGCTGTCTGTAATTATTTGTTGCAAATGTTTCTTTGAATCTGTCCCAAAGGAAGTTTAACATTTTCTGCTTGAAATGTCATCAGCGGTACAGCAATGCAGTCAGTTCTTTGTGCGTTACATGGACCTTGTAATGTGATGGTTTGGGTTTAATGTTATCAGTAGCGTTTAGGGGTCAGTGCTGTGGATACGCCCCGTGATGGACACGCCCTGTGACGGACACGCCCCGTGACGGACACGCCCCGTGACGGACACGCCCCGTGACGGACACGCCCCGTGACGGACACGCCCCGTGATGGACACGCCCCAACGTCCAACACAGAGGGACGGGACAGGCTGCTGTTCCTCTGCACGTCCACTGTCTTCAGTGTAGACTGCAAACAAACGCCGTTCCAGAAGAACAATCACCATGCTGCTGCCGTCGGTCCAAACCCCCTCCAGGACCGACAGAACCACTGGAACAAAAATGAAGATGAATCACTGATTTGTATAAAACCCCAAATAATGCTGCCAGAAAACATTTAAGTAAATACACCAACCCAGAGCACTCATCTGTAAAGGACTGTGTAACTGTGTGTAACTGTGTAACTAGTCTGAGTCTGTTTACCTGCCACACTGGTTTATGTGTCTGAGTGTGTTTACCCAACACTCTCGTGCTGTTTGTGAAAGGCCAGATTTCTGGTGCACATTCAGCAGGTTACTGCAGGCAGCGTTGACATTAGTGGCCCAGGAGGGCTGGATGAGTGGGGTGCAGTTTTGGCATGAGCCCTGGGATACGTAATAACCCGGAATTAACGGTCAAGCGGTCAGGTCATTAGCAGGCAAGACCGCACTCATTCATGGCCTAATTTGGGGTGGGGGGGGGGGGGTATGTGGTGAGTGTGTCAGTGGAACTGGTCAACATGGAATAGTAAAGGTAGTTATTCTTGTAATTACAGTAACTCTCCCATACACACACACACACACACACACACACACACACACACACACACACACACACACACACACACACACACACACACACACACACACATACACACACACACACACACACACACACACACACACACACACACACACACACACACACACACACACACACACACACACACACACACACACACACACACACACCTCTTTATCGTGTGCTCCGTTACCACCTCAAACAAGCCCAGTGCTGCAGTACTCTTGCCAAAAGGTGCCTCAGACAAGGTTAGTGTTAGCGTGCGCGTGTCGGATTATTACCCACGTTAGACGCTGATGATGATTCTGGTTGAAACAGTTAACGTTTTCCATTATTTTGTGTTTACCTCGCTAATCTTTGGTGAGTCAGCACTGCTCACCCAGGTAGAAGTGGGATTATGGGAAGCCCTAGAACGTGGATTAGCAAGTCAGAGAACTTTGAACGTATCTGCTACATACCATCGCTGGTGCTTTGAGGCCGTTGTGTAAAGTAGGCCAGTGACATGGACCCGGTGCACACGCAGGCCTTTCTAGAAATGCTTGCATATGCATGACTGTTGGAATCCGCTGCGGAAGGAGATACTCACGTGCACATAGTCAGAACCTGGAGACCACAGAATTATCCCAGCTCTCCCCTCCTCTCTCTCTCTCTCTCTCACTCTCTCTCTTCCCTCCATCTCTCTCTGTCCCCCTGTCATTCTCTGTTCAGTTTGACACATAGGTGAGACGATGCAGGTTACCCACACAATGGCAGCATGTCCTGAACGTCCTGTCCCTGCACTGCAGAGAGCAGAGCTCTGAACGTCCTGATATCCATGGTTCACCTCACTGTGTCTGCAGACAGCTGGAACTCTCTCGTTCCCCCCTCTTCTTCTTCTCCTTCTCCCACTCTTCCTCCCTCCCTCTCTCCCTCCCTCCTCTCTCCATCCCTCTCTCTCCTTCACACCTCCCACTTCCATTATTCTACAAATACTTTCAATCTGCATGTTAGTCCAGGGATTAGTGGAATTTGCAGTATTAAAAACTGGCGTGTTTAAAACAAGTGACCCTGGTCTACTTACACAACAAGATTGTGTAAGAGTGTTTAACAGTGAGTTGCAGGATTACGTTGAACTTCTTTCTGGACACACACACACACACACACACACACACACACACACACACACACACACACACACACACACACACACACACACACACATGCTTGTGCACACACCCTTAACTTTAGAAGAAATGTTTATTGGAGGAAGGGTTGTGTGCTTGCATACTTGCACACGTGAGAGTTTGTGCTGTGTGGTTGGTCGTGTGTGTGTGTGTGTGTGTGTTAGTTCAGGGATTAAGGAATTAGCACGGGTATGAGTGTGTGTGTGTGTGTGTGTGTGTGTGTGAGTGTGTGTGTGTGTGTGAGTGAGCGTTTGACCAAGCAGACGTCTCCACGTGGCGGTTGGCTTCTGCACACTTATACTGTCCTTATACTGTTGACCAAGACCACACGCGTATGTCCTGAACCAGTGCCATCACCCTCACCTGCAGCACTGGGACAGGTCCACTGAACCACAGTCCACTGAACCACAGTCCACTGAACCACAGTCCACTGAACAACATGGTTCAGAGTTAACAGAGGTTCTTAGTGCAGATTATTACTTCACTGATGAATCTTGAACATGAAAGATAAAATTGTGTGTGTGTGTGTGTGTGTGAAACATAGAACATGACTATGAGACACCCTTCAGCTTGACCCCTTCGCTATGCTGTGTGTGTGTGTGTGTGTACGTGTGTGTACATGTGTGTGTGTGTGTGTGTGTGTACATATGTTTCTGTGTGTGTGTGTGTGTACATGTGTGTGTACGTGTGTGTGTGTGTACATATGTTTCTGTGTGTGTGTGTGTGTGTGTGTGTGTACATGTGTGTGTACGTGTGTGTGTGTGTACATATGTTTCTGTGTGTGTGTGTGTGTGTGTGTGTGTACATGTGTGTGTACGTGTGTGTGTGTGTACATATGTTTCTGTGTGTGTGTGTGTGTATGTACATGTGTGTGTGTGTGTGTGTGTTCATCCTGCAGTAACCCAGCTGATTAAACTGCTTCAGCCCCTCTGTGAGTTTTGGCTCTCCCACCAGATTCTTGGGCTTTTTTCATACTGTCATAGCAATAAGCCACATTCCCTCTCTCCCTCCCTCCCTCTCTCTCCCTCCCTCTCTTTCTCTCTCTCCCTCCCTCCCTCCCTCTATCCCTCTCTCTCTCTCTCCCTCCCTCCCTCCCTCTCTTTCTCTCTCTCCCTCCCTCCCTCCCTCTCTCTCCCTCCCTCTCTTTCTCTCTCTCCCTCCCTCCCTCCCTTTATCCCTCTCTCTCTCTCTCCCTCCCTCCCTCTCTATCCCTCTCTCTCTCTCTCTCTCTCTCTTCCAACCTTCACAGCTACACCACAGTTACTTAACAAGCTATTCTGCCCTCACATATTATTATATTAAATAACATTTCATATTTCATATTTCACATTTCTAAGACATTTACATAGATATGCCATCATGAAACAAAACTGAAAAGCTTATTTACCACCCCAAGATCAGAAAAGCTTTAACCACATAAACAAACACCGGTGTTCAAACATCACCAACACACCAGCACATCATAAATCAACAATGAAAATACTAACACTGACCTTTCTCAGATCCGGTTGGTATGCTCGTGGTCCGAGTGTGGAAGTGGGGCCCATGACTCTGTAACCCGTTCTGGAGCTCACCTGAGCAGGTGGCATGAGTGAGCAGCACGTTCAGGACGTCTCCGTCTCCAACGTCTCTAGACATTTAGACCTTTAGATCCTTTTATTTGAAATCTTTAATGTTGAGGCCACTAAGACAATCATTTTGTTGAGTAATCATTTTATATTAAAAACCATTTTGAAAAGTAGTTTAGTGAGTTTCAGGCGAGTAGTTCAGTCTTACTGGTTCATTCAGGGTTTTAGGTCTTTCAGGAGAGCGAAAAGGAGCAAGAAAGAGAGAAATAAAGGACAAAAACCCCTGTGTAATAAAACGGCTTTAAATATGAATTTGACTGACAGCTGTTGGTACTGTCTGGAAGTATGTCGGGCCAGTGATCCGGGAACTCTGGAGATAGGACACCAGCAAAAGTGTGAGGGAGAGAGAAAATGAGAGAATGAGAAAAAGAGATTCCCAGTAATCCCAGTTGTGCACTGTGGGCTGCTACTGGAGGAGGTGAAGGAACCTCCTGCAAACCCAGTGAGGAGGTATGTAGACTGTCCTGTCTTGTGAGCTTCATCACAAGACAGGAATTCTTTAGATTCCAAGCAAGGAGCTGCGCTCTGGTCCATCCACGGCCAATCAGCATGCCGCAGTAGACCCCGCCTACCACACGGGGCGGTCCAGGATCACGCAGAACCCTGGTGCGAGCCCCGACCCTTTCTCCATGGTGACCACTCTCACTTGCCTGCCTGTCTTCCTGTGCATTTTCCCGTGGAGGCAACTACAGATGGGGCCCAGTGGAGCTGTAGATGTTCTTGTAATTAGGTCCTGGAATCTTCTGCGTTGCGTTGAGGAATGTGGCAGCTATTTTCTCCTCCTCTGTACACCCCCTGTGAGGGGGAAGGACCCCCCAGTTCTGTGACCACACACAGTCTGGCCAAGGAGCACAACACTCGTGCACGAGCCCTCTCTGTAATTTGGTCACACGTGCCTTCACCGGTCAAATGCTAAAGTACAGCGCTCACGTGGGCTGACCGGGGACGCGTAGGAAGGTCACTTTGTTGCCATGTCCATTATCAGATCGGTGGACACAGATTATTAACAGTAGACCTAATTAACGAGCTGGTTGTTTGTTTTTTTTTTAAGCGGATCCTATTTTTGGTTGTTTGTCTACATTAAGGATGTTTCTCTGGAGTAAATAACTTGTCATCAGTCAGGTATGTGAATGAGAATGAGGTTTCAAACACATTCATTTGTCCTGGAAAATGCCCTCGGTCTGTTTTAACGGAGAACACACGCTGCTCAGGTAAAGATTACTTTGTTCAAACCTTAACCCACCTAATACAGAACTCTCTCCAGCCGTGAATCTGACTGTGTTGATTAAAAAGTAATCCAGTGATGTCACTGTGACCCACTGTCATAGTCGTCCAATAGGCAGATCCAGTGGATCCATTGTGATCAAGTGGCCGGTGTTACTGAGGTCATATACATGGAGATCAAATCAAATCAAATCAAAGTTTATTTGTATAGCGCTTTTAACAACTCAAGTTGTCGCAAAGCAGCTTTACAGGGTTTACAAGGTTAACAATACTATGGGTCCAGAACCCTAATGAGCAAGCCAAAGGCGACAGTGGCGAGGAAAAACTCCCTATGATGGTGAGGAATAGGAAGAAACCTCGGGAGAACCAAGACTCAAAAGGGAACCCATCCTCCATTGGGCGGCCCGTTAACACACAAATACACAAATCACAGAGATCAGGGCAACAGCAGGAAAATGTCTGTTGAAAGGGGCTAAAGTTAGCACTAAAACAAGAGAACAGACACCTGCAGGTTTCTACAGTAAATACAGGAACTTTGGTGGGGTTCTACCGAACATCACATGGTACCATTCAAAATGCCCTAAACAGGCCCAATCACCACATATTCCAGGGGAGCACAGAAGAAAGCTGTTGAAGTCTTGTAGGAGACACCTGGAGCTGGAGACACCCAACACCTCTAAAGGCCTTTCTACAGGCTTCCACCAGTCCCCCATCAGGAGCCCAACTCCGCCCCGTTGTGAAGGGGTGGGTGTTTGACAAAGATCAGGGTGTGTGCAGGCCACAGAATCCTCAAACAACCGCCAGAGAGCCCTCGGGTGACAGCTAAGTCATTCTGCACACCTGATGATGCCTCTGTGAATGGAGCTACCAGAACAAAGACTCTGTGAAAGAATGGGGAGAGACCATGGAGATAACCACCCGTCTCCAGACAAACACCGTTGCCCATCTTAGGTTTGCTGAAGAGCACCTGGATTTTTCACTGCTCTGCGGAAACAAAGTTCTATGACAGATGAGAGAAAAGTCGAACATTTTGGTAAACGGCCTTTGTAGAAAACAAAGCACGACGGGCCGCCACAGAGTCCTGTCCCCAGCCGGCGGGTCTGCCGAGGGCCCGTGTGGCCCTGGCTCTGGCCCTGCGGGACCTGCAATCACACGGGGGAAACCGCAAACGACGAATGCATTTGCAGGAACACACGTCCCAGCTGAACGTCGGGGCTCCTGTGTGTGATCTAAAACTCACAGCAGATGAAGCAGACGTGATGTGTGACTACTGCAGGGTCTTAAGCTCAAGTCTCAACCTCACTCCACATGAAACAGAGCTGTAGATTGTTTTGAAGCAGGTCAAACATTTATATTCATTAAAAAAAAAAAAAAACTTCACACAAACTTCTGATTGTTTCTTGTGTGTGTTCTTTCTGGCAGAGTTCAAGTTTAACAGTGTCATATGCCTGATGTACTACCACAAGGACACCTTGCAAGGAGACATGACAAAGAGATACTGGACAAGACTGTCTACTAAATGCTGTAAACATAAAATACACATGAACTGAAAATGTTGCATGGAGGGATTGGGACAAACCTGCAGCTCCGGGGAACACTGGACTAAAAGAATCTGTTCCACTGGCTACTGAATATATATGAAAGATTGAGAATTTAATTGGTACACATGCATCAGAGACCTGGAACTATCATGGACAAAGAGCTGTCCTGCAGCACAACCATGCAGCCTCCAACATGTTTAGCAGAATGCTCTATATCTCTAAAATCATATTTGAAAATGTTATTGTTGATCGCTCACCAAAGATATTGGACTTTAAAACTATTTTGAATGTTGCATTTTCTTATATCATTAATTATTACTAGGTACATAACTAATACATAACTTTTTTTTCTGATTCACTTCACAAATGTTTCTCATATCTGTTTTCCCCGTTTAATAATTAGCCTACTAAATATTGAGCCATGCTGTCTGGGGCATCCAGCTTTGGACTGGAACCAGCAAAGAAATACTCACAGAGGTCACAGTCTTCCAGTTTAGGACATTAGATAATGGGATTTCATAATTTGTTGTGTGTGTGTAGGGGTCTACATTTTGAAAGCAATCAACATGCCTAGATTTCGAATGCCTGATATTTTTCATAGATAATGTGATTTTTAGTCAAATAACTCCGTTCTGCGCATTTAGTGACATTCACAGCCCGAAGAGACCACGACTGCGTTCACTAAAACATGTCCGCAATAATCGCAACAAGGAATTCGTAGTGTTTGGGGTTTAGTGTTATGAAACACAATAAAGACTGTTATTTTTGATTTCTCAATAGGCCTCATCTATGTAGGTTATGTTTGCACGACAGAATGCGCGCACGACTCCACCTAACTCGCAGCGTGCTGCACGCGGGATGTAGGCAGCTCACGTGCGTTCTTCAGCTGCTAAAACTAATTTAGGTGCGCGCTTTTTAACTTTCACTTTAAATTATACAAACTAAATTGGATAACGTGCATATTAATCTATTAAACTCTGCCACGAGCTTAAACGGGCGTGCTGTTTCGAAGGTAGTGGGCTACATTTTTCCCTGAAAAGGGGGTGTGACTTTGAATCTCCCTGTCCTGTCCCTGCTATATATGAAGTGAAGTTAAAACCATCTCACACGGTTCACGCGCAATAACGGGGACGTCGCACGTGCGCTTCTGTGCACCAGTAACGCGATCTCGCGCTTCTCCGTTAACATGGTCGCCACACTTGGTTCGTTCTCCATTACGGTGATGCTGGCGTCTATCGCAGGTGTGTCGGAGAGTGCTACGGTGATCCGGTGTGAGCCGTGCGGCGCTGGCGCGCGGACGCTGTGCACGCCCGTGCCCGAAGAGTGCGCAGAGCGGGTGCGCGAGCCGGGCTGCGGCTGCTGTCTGGTCTGCGCGCTGCTGCTGGGACAACCGTGCGGAATCTACACGGGAAAGTGCGGCATGGGGCTAACCTGTCAACATCGGCCAGGAGAGATGAAACCACTGCAAGCTTTACTGGAGGGTCGCGGGATATGTGTGAACAGAACCCTTAAAACATCCGAGTGGACGAGTCCGGTCACCACTCAGGAAGGTAAACCCTGGAATATACGTGCACATGTTCAGATTGGCCGTCACTATCAGATCAGTCTGTGGGACCCACATTGCATGTCCAAGAAACATGTTTTAGGTTTTGTCTAGCAGTTTTCCTTTAAACCAAAGTTAGTTGACCAACGTGTTGTCGCTTCACGCATTAATGGTTAATTATAAGCAATGTTGGTAACGAGTTAATGAAACGTTTTGTGGATGAGGTACGAATAAAAGTTCGTTTAAGGTGATAATCGCTACACCCATCTGCGAAGACATACAAAAACATGCCAAATTCAAAGGAATCTTCGCTGAACTTGGATAAAGATTTTCTTTCATTTATAGCCTCAATCTACAGGTCATGTTAAATAGATAAATGATATATAAATATATAAAATTACGTTTAGAATCTAGAAACTGCACGTGGCAACAGATGTAAAGGGCTGAACATGTCCAACGTTGTCGATAAATAAAATTTAACAATATACAAACAGCCAGATATCAGTCTAATAAGTCACGTGCTCAGTGTTAACTCATGTGACGTTTGACCCCGTGTGTGGGTCTCCATAATTTACTACAGAGCAAATAGCCACTGATCTCTAATGACCAAGTCTTTCTGAAGGTTTCCAAGGTTACCATTAGTCTGTGTTTGGGAATCAGAACCCGAGTCAGGGTTAGAAGTAGAAACTGGACTCTGAAGAGACGCAGGATTGCACAAGCTAGTGTTTTTACCACTTTAACAGGCATTTGTGTAATACAAGCCAGTTCAATAAAACGGGAGAACACGTCCCATATTAAAAATCTGAACAGGATTTCCAGCACAAACAAGTTCAATAGTTTACTCTAGCATCTGAGCAGGTTCTTCAGAGCAAGTGCACAGTGTTGGGATTTGACAAAAGGGATTTGTTTAGCACAGGTGATGACTGGTTCCAGTTGTGATTTGGATAATGAAGATGAAAGTTGATTAGCATACGATGCCCTGCCTCTTTCCACACTGTGTGGTTGGGAACTGTTTTTGAGACCTTTTTCTGCATTTTACAGTGTTCAGTGTGGTTGTGACCAAATTCAGTGTACTTTATTATGTGTTCTGAACGGGTCTGAAAAGTTTTAATTACAAGCTGCCTTTTGCATGGACTTTCAATCTGTATTCCATTTCGCCTAAGCTTAGAATGATGGCAACAATAACTGTGCAAAAGTCAAACAAAGGCATGTTGGATCAGGACCGGTTGTGAGCACGCCCTGCGTGTTGGAACATAAGACAGCTCTTGCTCTGGGAGGAGGTGGATCTCTGAAGAGTTCCTCCATCTCTGTCTCCTTTCTGTTCAAATTCCACTTCCAGTGAAACAGCCTGTCACTAACTTGCCAGCCGAGACCTCTTACGAAGTTCTGCCTTGTCTCCTGAGCCAAACACCTTGTTATTAACCTCATTTAGAAGATTGAGAATTTATAGTCAAAATATATTTTGAATAGACACTTAACATTTTTGCACGTTTTATTTGTGTTTCCTAGACCGTTGCCTTGGTGGTGTTCAAGGGTTTTGGGTTGGGGTGTTTCTGAATGTTCTTCAGAACAGTTTGGCCCAGAAATCGTTCAGTCATGTTCCCTGCATTCCTTCTGTGCTGTGCTCAGTCCACAGTGCCAGGAGTCCAGAGGAGGAGTCCAGTAGCAACACATCCAGCCTCTCCGTGCCAGCGCAGTCCAAGCAGTCGACGGTCCCGCTTGGTGCACAAGGAAGCCACCCGGACCCTCCACACTACCATCCCAAGGCAGAGATGATCCGTCGTGAGCAGATCAGACAGAACCAGAACCTCAAAGTTGAAGAATCTCCTGGTGTACTCCCCTCTGAGCAGCAGAACTTCTCCTACGAGTCCAAACAGCAGTCTGAGTATGTAAGTACTGGATTACACTTTAAGGAGTATTTTATCACCATTAAGCAGAAAACAACATTTATGAAAGTTATTATAGAAAATAAAGAATAGAGTATAAATAAAGCACAAGCAAATTGTAACGTCTGAATGCTCCGTTAGTTCCCCAAATTAGGGCAGCCATGTTTAAAATAAATATAGTATCTGATTCAGCCAGGCCACTAGGTGTCAGTGTAATGAAGTGTTATTGGAAAATATACTTATTTCTCCTTTAATCTGGATTGGTTGTTTTACCCGTTATCAAGATTGCCACTTGCTTTTAGACTGGTTTGAAATGCAGTCGAGTTACAATAGATCCATTTGCATGGGGAGTGTCTTGTTCTTTTGCTTGGAGTGGTGTTTTTTTTCTTCGTTGCAGATCCGTGTATGATTAGCTGTTTGTATTCGGTCCGGTGGGGGGCAGCATTTGTATCATGAATCCAGAGCTAATGTGGAGGTGTCCTGGATTTCTGTAGTTACTGCAGGGTTTAGCTTGATCCTTTATTCCAGCTCGCCTGGATGATGGAGAGAAGCTCCTTAGCACTGCAAGGATAATGTAATTTTACTCACTCTTATGTTCTGGTTCTGTCCCAGTACACAATGTCTTGCTGGACAAACATGGTTGATATCTGGTTTCATCTATTTTTGCTCTCCTGAAAAAATAAGATTTCCACATGGAATCTGATGGCAAATTTTTACAAATTTGTGATTTAGGTTCCTGTTGTCCTGGATATAAAGAAGACTCCTTTAAGAGAGTTACGGTTTAGATTACATGTGTCTATCGCAGTCATTTTAGGCATTTTATGGTTATGTTTTAATGCCTAGAACTATTAAATCCCTGTGGTGTACAAATTATCTATAATAAAGTTCATTATTATACGGGTTCATTATTATATGACTCATGGGTGGTCAACTTTCGGTTTTTATCCAAGTAGTCAAGAGGAGGGAGAGATGTTTTAAATTTCCCACAAGTATGACCGATTAATCAAAGTATGCTTTTGAAAGCACTTGGGTTTGTTATGAAGAATTGCATACCAAGGAGAGTCACCTGATAGTCCAGGGAATATTCAATTAGATGTTAAAATTACCTACCATGGGTAACAACCAAACCACAAAGTGTTCATTTACTGGGTAGCAGCCATCCGTGAGCTATTCAACTCAGTTTTTGCATGTAGCTAACCTGTACAACAGTCACACTTGCAGGAACAATATGAAGTCGATTCATTTTTCCATCTTCAGAGTTTGCCAAAATTATTGCTCAGAATCTTGCATGGCCGTGAGATGATCCGCTATTGTAATCTTAAGCCCTTCTTATTTGTGGCGTAAACTGATGATGGTATGTTAAATGGAATACGTGTCCATATCGGGGAACATCGAGATGTACAGACCAAGTTGTTAAGCAGTTGAGTGAGATGTTCTCCAACATTTTCAGTCTGGGTCTGATTTCCAAATGAAATTGAATGGGAGAACAACCTGTTTGTGGCAAGTCTGACGTTGGAGCGATAAACTGTGGCTGTTGGCACTGAATCACACTGGGGGTAGTGCTGCGTTCAGAGAGGTGTTCAGCACCTCCCCATGGACCTTGGTGATTAACCCGGTTATTATGTTCAGCATGTATGACAGTTGAATGAACAATGTTGATGTCCAAACGACTCCACTGTGAAGCTCGGGGTACTAATTTGAAGGCAAATGCTTTCATTTGTGCGACCGAGTGACACTCATCCATGTACGTTAAGCCTCGTGATTGGCTGTTCAGGGCTTTGTGTGATCTTGCTTCACCGGATTGGCTGTAGAGGCACCCAGGCTGCATGCAGCCCTGAAAACACAGGCTTGTATAATTCACTGGTGTCTGTGCACTTTGTGTTGGTTGGGACAAATGGCCATCCTGTAGTACAGTAAGCAGAGAGCATTTCTAGAGATATTGTACATGATAAAATCATACAGGTATTTAGTTCCATGATTAGTTGGTTATTTTCATCACTGGAATTGGTAAATTATTTGATTTTATTTACTCATGCAAGTACTTGAATTCTCCACTGTTTGTGTCTGATAGTAAAGGTGTAAAATCAATCAGTTAAGCAGTGCATTGAATGGTCATTTCAGATTTCTAAGGCAGGATGAATCTAAATCTTTGAACAGAAAGTAAATTTTGTGTGTTGGATGTTATTTTACTCTCAAGTTGCAGTTAGTACTGGCATGGTTTACTGAGCCCTCTGCTTTCTCAAAGGCAAATCTCAACGCAAGGGTTGACCCCAGAAGGGTTGACCCCAGAAGGGTTGACCCTAGAAGGTTTTGATCCTGCAGCATCTACAGGATCCAGCTGCTTCCAACAAGAGGAACGCAGTACAGTTACTTTTGGTGTCTCGTAGTTGATCTTTTCCAGTGGTCCTGTGGTACTTACGTTCTCTCACGCCAGTCTAAGTCTGGGAGAAAGAGAGATGTCCCATTGCTGTGGGCAGAGTGCTCAGCAGGTTGTTTTGGTGAGTGTGTGAGATGGTGTCTGGATGGAGAAGCAGGCCGACGTTGTCAGGGAGGATCCTGTGGTATTGTCTAGGGTCCCGCCCTGTGCTTCTCTCCTCCACTATAGGATGGCAACACCCAGTCAATGGTGGTCAGGACTTGTTGATGGATTAGGGTGTGTGTGTTTTCATGGGTGTTGTGGTATTTGTCATGTATTTGGTTCACTCTATGTCATGCAATATCCAAAGTGTGTGTGTGTGTGTGTGTGTGTGTGTGTGTGTGTGTGTGTGTGTGTGTGTGTGAAACCTAGCAACATCTAAACTGAGCTGTTGCTTCATAAAATGCGTATGATTTGGGAATATATACTTACCTTCTCATGGACGCTTCTGAGGAAGCTCCTGCTGTGTGTGTGAGAGTGTGTGTGAGTGTGTCCTTTCATTCCCAGATATGACTGCTTGAGCTTAACCGCACAGTGCTGCTTTGCCTTTGCGTCTAGCTACCCTCAGCTCTGTGTGTGAGCTGTGTTTGCGGACTCTAGTGTGTAACTAGCGCTGGAGTGCTGGCTCGGAGACCCTGGGTTCTGAGCTGGATTGATGGCCAGGTGTCTTGCTTCCTGTTGGTTTGTTTCTGTTGTAAACATGCTCCCCCTCCTCCAGTAAACGCCGCTGCAGAGATGGGCTTTCTGTAGACGGCCTGTCCTTCATGCTAGGAGCAGCTCAGAGATGAGTGACAGCATTGCTAGTGTAACCAAACCCCACTAGCTGGTAGCTTTTATGAAATAAGGCAGTCTTTAAAGAGAGTTTTACTTTTCCCACCAATGTAAAATAAATAAATGTTATTTTTTATGTTTGTGCAATATTTATTGTATTTGTGCATATTTCTAGGTTTCAGAAGGACGACTTCCATTTTTGTAAGTGGCATAAGGAACAGTTAATGATTTTCTTTGAAAATTCTTGAAAGTTCATCTCCTTCCAGGTGATTGCTTAGTAAACTACATTTCCAAGTAGACTCATTGACACCTTGTGTGGTTTAACATGTGGCCTCTGGCAGCGTGATCAGGAAAAACTCCTTTTCCTCATGAGTCTTCATCCATAGCTGCTAAATGTGCACCAGCTTTCTTCAGAAATCTTTCAGAGCTTATGGTCAGTAGGCTGCTATAAAAAGACGTATTGATATTTTCATTTCAGTCCCTCACTGGCCTATTGGACATTTGTGTGTTTTGCATTTTTCTAATGGATTACTGGCTACTTCCTGTGGGGATGTTTTTGCTTCATTGATGGAGCTGTTTCTTCACTCTTAGCTCGGTGTTTGTGATGTGTACTCTGTGGGGATGTTTAGAAGTTGTGTTCCAGCACAAGCTCATGAAAATGCTCGCATCAACAGCATAACGAGATGATCGGACACGAAACGGACGGTCTGAGTCACTAAACTGACATTACTGTCCAAATGCATTATGGTCTATGGATGTACGCATCTCGTATAGCACGTCACCGAGGACCCATTCAAGGTCCTGTTCGAGGTCTGGTTTGTTTTATGGTTTCTTCCCTTATGTCAATTCTTTGTCTAGTCACTGTCTTGCGTTGGCTTGTTTGCTGCGGTCTTGTTTCAAGTTTCAATTAAGCAGGTTTACGTCTGCTGTGAAGTACACATACACGAACAAATGAAGTAAATGCTGTTGTGGGAAAGTTTTGTTTTTTTTCCCTCTTTTTTTAAACTGAAAACCACTCCGTCTCCTCTCCTGCTCCCTGCAGCCAGCCCCTCCCGTACTGACTCCATGCGCTGTGTGCAGGGCCCGTGTCGTAGGGAGATGGAGCGGATCCTCAGCGATATGAAGATGGCCGATATGCTGGACCCTTGTGGCTTCCGCATTCCTAACTGTGACAAGAAGGGCTTCTACAAGAAAAGACAGGTGAGCAACCAGGAGACCAGGAGGAGACACAACCAGGAGACCACGCCCAGGAGGAGACACAAAGCGAACCATGTGTTTGTAAAAGAGACTTTTAGGAGTGAACGTAATGTTCGTTTTTACCTCTCGTCCCTTGAGTTACACAAGAGTGACTGTCGATGGTGCCGTGGCCGTCGGCTCTCGGGGGCATTTCTGCAACGGGGCAAATGAGCTCGGTGGGGCTTTTCACTCTTGGGGCCAAACCAGCAGCGGCTGCTGTGGTAGCCATCTTGTGTAACCCACCCTGAGGGAGCGACGTCAAGGTGGCTCCTGGGGTCTGAAGCTCTCCCCATAATTATCGGACTCCTCGTGTCGGCAGCACAGAAATAGACAGGAGCCACTTCCAGATTCACGCGGTTGACCCACAACTGGTTTATAATAAATGAGTGTCCCACACGCCTTCATATGGATACACTTATCTCCACCGTCAAAAGCAATATTTATACAGCATGGCAGTTCCTGCTTAATGGGAAGTCTACTCATTGACCCGCAGTCATTTTTAAAAACCTGTCTGGCCGTCGAGAGCATCATTATCTTTATATTTTTTTGATTGCCGCGGCGATTATGAAAATAAGTATCCCCTAAGGACGGGGAGTGCCGGCATTTTTGCGATGAGGTGTTTGCTTTTGTGGTTGCCATGACGCTTAGCCCAGGGCTAATTATTAAGCCTGAATGTTTGTTGCAGGCCTATGTAAATAAAAGTTCATGTCGGGTTTGATTAGCGAAATGGCAAAGCTGTTATCCTGGTTTAAGCCAGAGGTTATTTTGATTTTATGACCTCTTGTGTGTCTAACCATTTTCACAGGTAGCACACAGCTTTTTCATCATTCAGATTCTTATAATTCAGTGCATGTTGCAAATGAAGTATTGTATTAAGGATTATAGTTAATTGCCACAATGTCACAGCTGCAAACCAATGTATATGATAGATTAATCTAAACCCGCGTTAGGATCTTTTTGTTCAGGTTTAGTATGAATACTGAGTATTAACGCGGGTTTAGTTTAGTCTGGATACTAACGCGGGTTTAGTTTAGTCTGGATATATAGGGCTCCCGGATATCCCTGGACACTCACTTCACCTGGTTTAGGATTGTAAATGTCAATTGTGATTTTCACCCCAGTTGAAAGTTGTTGGGAGCAGTTGGGGTTAAGTGCCTTGCTCAAGGGCACTTCAGTCATGGCCTGGGGCCTGGGAATCAAACCCACAATCCTCTGGTCACAAGACCAGTTCCCTAACCACCAGACCATGACTGCCCACTAGAAGTATGTTTATGCCTGGTATCGAACCAGGGACCTTTCGCGTGTTAGCCATGATAAATGATGACCGCAGAACAGACAACAGAAACCGCATGTTCAACTTTACATTTACATTATCCCTGGACTCTCGGTTAACCTGGTTTCGGTTTAGTCTAGATCAGGCGTACTCAACTAAATTTGTCCGCGGTCCAATTTTGGCAGATACCTGTGACCCGAGGTCCAGTGCGGGCGGGGGTGGCGAACGTAAGTTGTTGAGCGTGGGGTGGCGAACGTAACATACGTGACGGAGTGTTTTGTCAATAGCCCTGAAATAAATGCTACGGTTTTGTTTTGGTCCGTATCCAGTTAATCAGGAATGAGAGAGGGTCCGGACAGGAGAGCGTTCGGGTCCGGGTCCGGATCCGGACCGCGGTCCGCCTGTTGAGTACCCCTGGTCTAGATGCTACCCCTGTTCCTCTGGTTTAGGGCTGTACAGAAGCCTCTGATCAGGAGCTCATCACTATTACATTCCATGATGAAGGAATCACTCAACCATTTATAAACCAGCGGGCAATCCGTGATTGTCATTTGCCTCCTTTAAATGAAACTAAAAAAACGAGAATTAAAGGTTGTTTTTGTGTTTTGTTTGTGTTTTTTTTCTAGACAGGACTTTGACCTTTAGTTAAATTGGCAGCAAATACCAGCCCTCTGGGTTGGAGCACAGAGCTCTGTAAGTCATTTGTAGCACCCATAATTTGAAGCCGGGGGTATAATCAGCAATGGATGATTTGTACTGGCCAGCAGGAGGCTGGAAATAGACGCTGGTGCTGGCGTGCTTCACATACTGGGCCAGAGCAACAACTTCAGCCTCCTTGTGTTTAACTTTAAGCTGCTCTATATGAACACGGCACAGGACGTCTGTTGTGAACCCCCCAAAATTCCTGCACCCCCAAACAGATATCAGCAAATCTGGGGAAAGCCACTGTCTAATAAAGAGGTTTTCTAGTGCTTGAGGAGAGCATGAGGTTCAAACATGCATCATTAGGTGTAAAAACAAAATACAAAAAGGATATTTTTGGTGATGCTCCTCTAGACTATAATACCTTCTCTCTCTAAAATAACTTCTCTCCATCTTCTCTCCTTTACTCTCTTTGTCCCCCCCCCCCCCCAGTGTCGTCCGTCTAAGGGACGAAAGCGAGGTGTGTGCTGGTGTGTGGACAAGTATGGACAGACTCTGCCGGGCCTCCATGGGAGGGGCAGGGTCGGCTCCCACTGTTTTGCCGTGGAGAACCAGTAGGAAGGCGTGGGGACACAGATCCAGGGGCTGTGTGTGTGCTACCGGGACTCGCTGAAGACACCACAGCACTTCATCTGCTCTCCACACAGCCTCTACGTCCGAGATTGTGCGGTGGTCCTCCAAGAAAATACGGAAGGGGCTTAAGATCTGGAAGGCCCAAAATGTTAAAACGGCTCTTATTTCTGTGTACTGAACATTCGCCTTTCCGCTTGAAGCCAACATTGGACCCCAAGATGTTGCAGCAGAGAAGAGAGAGGGACAGTGGGACTCGGAAAGGACGTGTGTCTCTGCATGTAGTAAAGCTGTGGGCAGTGAACAGGACTGACACACAACTGTCCACAGAAGACGAGGTTGGAGACACTAAGGTTGCAGAGCACTTCCCATAAGCATGTGTGTTTGTATTTCTGTCATTGTTAATGTTTGTTTGTTTGTTTGTGTGTGTGTCAACCATGTACCTTCACATCTCCACGCCTATCAAGATCTTATCGGTTTAATTGTGTTGATCCAAGTTTAGCTAGAGGCACCTTTTAAAAACGGATTCCTGTTAAAAAATGACTGTGCTTCAGGATGAGATTAGATGCTAGATTAGACAGATACATTGTCAACAGCAGGCACACCTGAGCAATGCTTGGGTAGTAGTGAACACCGCAGTGTCAAACACAGGTGCTTTCATGAACTTTACAGCTGTCGATATAGGAACCCTCAGAACAATATGGCTTGGCTAATGATATTAAGACACTGCAAACACATCTGTAACACGTCTTAACATAGCAAAGATAACGGTAAGGCTCAAATACACCAGTAAGGGCCTCAGGTGACGCTCGAAGACACACACATTTTGCTGGTACCAGATGCATATGAAACCTTAAAGTGAAACCTTTGCAGTAGATGTCGAATTAGGGGGAAAAAAAGCTTTTCACTCCACTTGTTTGCAGACAGTAAAACAACAACAAAAATAACAGCAATAATAAGCATTTATATTGAACACATTAAAGGGTTCATCCTTATGTCAGTTTTTGGTTCTCCAGTTTCATAGCCCAGCCTTTTAAGTGTATTGGAGACACAGATGGTAGCTTTAAAGACGTACGCTGAAATATTGGCTTCAGAGTGTTGGCAGACTACATTTCAGTACACTTTACTTAATATGTTCAACTGAAAACTCATAAGTTGTTGACTAAAGGGTAACTGAGGCTAACCATGCCGTGAGGTTCAGGTTGAACCAGGAGTTGTTGCTTGTTCATTTTGTTGACTGCTTAACGTATCCTTCCTCTCATTAAATAAATTAAATAAGATGTCAGAATTGCCTTCTTTCCACAAGACACTCACTTTTTTGTCTAGAAAGCTCTTACTTTTGAAATGACTGCCTTCCTTTGTCTTCTGTTTACATCTGTTTCTACTTCAGTTTTTTCTGTCCTTTTGTGACCAAAGGTTTGGACGTCTGAGCGCACACACACACACCTCTATACGGTTCCCTGCCAAGTGTATCATGTCCCAGTCCTTTAGTACACATTTAACACATCTGCAGGCTACTGCTCACAGTGCTCTCTATACAGTACTGTGAAGCCTCCTATATGACAGTATATTGTCCATATTATACTGGCTTCTGTGGATTACATACTCAGTGTGATAAGCTATACGAAGTAATCAACTTCTGTCTGGGGATCTTACAGGAAACTGTGTAAACGGAGGGGTTTGAACATTGTTGTGTTTTACATGGACATGTGTATATAAAATTCTCACCTTTTTATCATTGCTTTTGAAATGGAAAAATTTGTATGTTAATTTTCAATAAATAAAATTTTATTTAAATAATGTGATGTCTCTGTTTCGCTTTGGAATTTATGTTTAAGTATAATTGTCCATTCTGGGAATATTTATTATAAAGGCCAAGAGATCTATAGAAAATGATTATAAACTTAAGTTCAATTCATTATTGATTTTATTGAACGAATACCTTTTAATACAACTGAATTGCAAAAAAAAAAGTAAACTGAAAATTTGTACATTTTTATGTATCAAAAACCAACAAAATACAGCTACACAGGTGTATAGAAAGGCATCTGTAGCAGCATGTTAAAGGCTCAGTTCTCCAGGTCCACTGGACATGGAAACAGAACACTGTGGGATTTCCAGAGCTGATAAAACCGCTCCCAGTTCACCATCCTGGTTTCACACAGGCTCGCTAAGCTTCATTCCCAGGTCAGTGAAATCAGGGAAGTCATACATTTCAAGAAATGGCCAAGCTAACGCCCCATGCAGGGATTCTTGAGGACCTCCCCCTATACTGAGTGTAACAAATCTATTCGAACCTGAGAACTCTTTCTAGACAGTGACAAAAAAAATGGATGTGTTTTTTGTTCAGAGACCTAAGGACACCTCCCTCTTTGACTTCTCTCTCTTCCTGCAGACATCACAACACTGAAGTCATGCATAAACCGTTCCTTCTTTAAAGCCTTGTGATTCAACTTGATATCAGTGTGGTGCGGAGCCAGAGACAGCTCAGATGTCCCCACACTGTCTGCACCCCAAAACCAGCCACTCCATATGGCTCTTCTGCCCAATGCCTGCCTTCATCTCAGAAGAGAGAGGACTCCAGAGAGGAAGTGATTGGTGAGAAGCAGGAAGGAGAGGCCGTACGTAGCCCAGACTGAAACAGAGGAACCTGCACTTTGTAGACTTATGGAGGTAGAAGTTTCACATGAGTCACAACCATGGGCCAGAACCGTAATCTGTTTCAAACCATCTGGAATCAATTGGCAGTTGTCCCAAGTAAGCGGAAAAATCCAGAGATTTTCCATTTAGGGCCAGAAAGCAGGCTGAAGAGATTCACAAACACGTGGGTCACAGGTTGAGGCAGAAGCGTGTAAAACGTAAGACAGACTGACATAGTGAAGGACAAAAAGAAAAGGAAAAAAAAAAACGCTTTGATATTAACGTCGGAAATTTGATAGAAACCAACACAGAACATCCAGACACAAACTGTTCCACGTCAAAATGGAACATGTTGTTTTGTGTATTTAACGTAGTCTGAACTAATACTCTAATATTTCTTATAAGCCATATTTTTGCAGTGTTCCTTTTCATTACATTACATCTGCAGCTTTCAGCAATGGAATACAGTAGAAAAATACAAATAATATTAATAACAGTAATTCAGTTTTTTTCTATTTGCAAACAAAATATTCCATAAATACTCAATATTATATAAATACTCAAAAAATTAATACAATTTTAGAAAAGAGGAAACAGGAAATAAACTGTAAATGTACAGTGTTAAGAGTAAAACTAACACTGTCAATAAATAAGTAACTAAGTCATGAAACTATACATTAAGTATAACTTGTTTCGCGTATGAAAAAGAGTGAGGCAAGTGTGTTTGTGTGTGTGTGTGTGTGTGTGTGTGTGTGTGTGTGTTTGTGTGTGTGTGTGTGTGTGTGTGTGTGTGTGTGTGTGTGTGTGTGTGTGTGTGTGTGTGTGTGTGTCCCACTCATCAGTGAGCGACTTCCTGCTGACAGAGGCCGTCGGAGCTCACATCACTGGATCCTGCGATCCTCTTCCCGCTCCAGGAGGACACACACCAGCAGCGCACAGGTTGGCCCACAAGAGACGTCTCACACTGATCCAGGGTTTAGGAGAGCACACAGTGGGTTAAACACCGTATCATGCACCAGTGCTAGAGAACGTGGCACAATGTCCAGCACAAATTATATATATATATTCATACCCAGCCCACATCAGCAGGTAAAATAACCTGACCTGTCCCTTCTCGGTGGTCTTAATGTTGACATGCTCACCTGTTTGGCCTTGTAGAAACCGTGCTTATCACAGTTGGGAAGATAAAATGCAGTGAACTTCTCGCCCAATGCCTGCTGCGACGTGGAGATGGTGTCCAGAGCCGAGTGCAGTTCCGTGTGACATGGACCCTAAATTTGAGAAACGGTGGCGCACGTTAGCCGGTACCGCTTGGACAGCGACAGGTAAGAGTCACATTATGTATTGCAGTAGCTCCCCCTAGCGGCGGGAAATTCAAGTTACAAGGACGATTACATATTCGGCATGGCAGATTAGATTAGGTTAGATTACTTTACATCGTTAGGTTATGTCAGTACAAAGTCGAGTTCCTACCAGTTCTACAAGTTTCTTTCGGATCGCGTTAATTTTGGCCTTGATGCTCTCCTGCGCCTCCGGGTCCAGTGGTTTATTGAGTCCCAGTAAATAGTGTAAAGAGCCCCGGTCCGTTACGTCCCCATCCTCTGTAAGGAGATTATTTTCTAACATTACGTTCTGTAACTTTTCATCGTTACGGTGAGTAGCAAACTGGGAGCTCTGAGCTTGTTCGTTTGAATCTTGGTCGAAAGACGCACCTTGGGTCTCGTATTCGGTACAGAACCCGTGTCCCCGGGTGAGCGAGTGGAGTGGGTGCGGGTCACCGGGTCTCGGGGTGCAGCGCAGGCCGGTGCCGCAGGGCGCCGTGTGAACCCCGCACAGATCCCCCTTGGCCAAGGCGCAGGCCAGGCAACATCCACATCCAGGTTCCTTCAACACCTCGGGGCAGTTAGAGGACACGGGGGGGCAGCTGCTCAATGTCTCCGGACTGCACGGCGCGCACCGGATTGGTTCTGGAGCTAAGACGGGCGACAGGTCACCCGGTGCAGGGATGCTGACCAACACGACAAATAACGGTAGTGCCCACATCGCAGAAGCGCTGAGAACCTGAACCTGAAGAGAAGTGACTGATGCTCCCAAGATCTCCTTTTGTACAGTTTTGACTGTTATTGGAGCTTTTATACTGTACCGTGACCTTAAGAGGGGTTAATATTTGACACTCTCGCCACCTATATTAAATGGCTATTCGTTACAAAAACTGTTGTTTTGCGCCTGGATGTCCACGGACTGATTTGCGTAAATTGGTACTGACGGTGTATTTGGACTGGCTGTCAATATTTACCTTCGGAGGGCGCGTTCACCTAGTCTACCCTTTACGGGGTAATAAACCCTCGGTGCTCTTGTTGACCTTTGAAACGCAAGTTTAAACGGATAAATTAATTGGCCTACTATTCAGATTGCACAGGCAATCATACATCAGTCCAAGGCTGTCATCGTATTCGTGTTGTGGGGGGCAATACACAGTAAAACCTTTCCAAAGGAATTTCCGAGGGGGACGTCAAATGCCACCAAAAGTTCTGTTGTTTTAAATATACACGTTTTAGTATGTTCAGCCGTTCATTTCAATAATGGCCTGTAGGTGGCGCTATAGCCTTCGCTCGTTCTCTCTACACACACACACACACACACAAAAATATGCACTCCTTTTTTCTTTATTAGGCTTTATTCGATATTAAGCTACACCCTTGATGACATCCTGCCCTATTTTGTACCTCCCACGAGATGGGGGTCACGAAAACAAGGTTATCTGGTTATTTCGTAAGTCTACAGATTGGTTGGGCGTTCATTTACACCATAACACCAATGTCAGATGCCACGGTTGCCGACGTCCTGGTGTAGTATTAACCTCACCCTCTTGTACAAGTAAACCCACATCAGGTAGCTGTATCTGAGTCTAATACATTTTTCATAACATTTATTGGTGAAAAAATGCCTCTTGTACATCATGAGCAAATAACGTTACGCCCCCACGTAGTGATTGAGCAACGTCAAAGAAAAACAGTTCCAGCAGGGATGGTGGCTGAAAAACAAGATGAAAGACTCCGTCTCTTTGAACTTGGGAGTGCGAGAGAAACTGGCACTGGCCGGTGGTATCCGTTTATTTTGCCACTGAAAGAGCCAAATACTAACAGAGGAATCTAAGACTAAAGACATGCAAAATAAGGTCAGATATATTCGCCTTTAATGTGTGATTCTTTACTCCACAGTGAGCTCATGCTTGGTGGCGGCTTCGATGTCAAACATAAGATTGATCAGCCACGGAGGCGGGCGAGGGCTCTCCTGCAGAAACACACAACTTTCACAACCGTGCACGGGTTGGTTAGAGCACACACACTCCTTCTATGATCCGTTTTCCCCACCTCATGTACCAGATGATCACAAATGTTGGTTACATAACTAAACAAACACTAACGCCTACTCGGAGTACAAATATGAATATTATGCTTTATTTGTTTGTGTATTCCTGATTCGTCTGGCCTACTTACCAATCTCAAAAGTGGCACCTGTGATTCACTCCACAAATCAATACTGAAAGAATGCACCAGTGTCCCTGTCCTAATGGAGTCTCTATGGAGTGAAGTATTCTTACAGGATGATCACGTATTGCATGCCGTTACGTGCGTGTTGTTACGTGCGTGTTGTGTTACGTGTGTACCTGCGTTCCCCCGGGTTTTTTTTTTTTTTTGGTTGTTTTTTTGGCACAAATGACTCATTAGAACATGCAGACATGTCTGACACTGTTAGCAGTCCTCCTGAAAGAACTGTTTACAGGAAATATACATAGCCACATGAAAGATTATTTTTTGGCAATGTTAAAAAAAAACAAGTTCTAAAAAAAATAATGTATCTAGTTCCTTTAAAAATCCTTAAAGTGTGGTTGCAGTTTATGGCAAAAAGGATTGGGGACCATCCTCATCTCATAACCAGTCTTGTGCCTCACGGTGAAATGTGACATCTCGTTGTTTTAAGCCTGGTTTAAAGCCCCATTTCTTTTCTCCCCAAAATTGACATTTTGTAAAGACAGCAGAAGCCGTTTCTACCTTTCGGGTCCTCTCCCTGGTAGAGTAGCGTCTCCTCACAGCCTGTCCTGGGGGGGAGGGCTGCATCTCACGTCTAGACCTCCTCTGTGTGGAGGGTACTTCACTGTCCTGGTCACTCTGTTCCACGTTGACCTCCACGGTCTCCGTAGCAGAACCTGAACTTGGGAGACGGCAGCCGTGTGTCTGCGATTGTCCCGGGCCCTCTTGTTCCAGAGAGAGGACCAAGGATGTCTCATGGGCCTCAGGGATGGACACGTGTTGGGAGGTTCTGGGCACTGGGGGGGCCAGGCAGGGTCAGCATCAGTTTGGAAGACAGACCTACATCACAGGATGAGCGAACAGCCCATTAAATGATGTGCATGAACAGATTGAGAGTGTAAATTAATTGTAGGCCAACCGTGTGATGAGTGTCGGGCGAGTTCCTCCCGGCCCAGTTCAGAGGCGTCGGCTCCGTCCAGGGACGACTCCAGCTCGGAAACTTCCAGAATGGTGTTGAGGAAATACATGGTGCTGGAGAGGGTGGGGTGCATGGGGCTGACCAGAGGTGAGGAAGAGGTGGGCCGGTTTAGCCCTGTATCGCAGATTAGCCAGCCAATACAAGATATCCCACTTTGTTGCATAACTCCCTGGAAGCCTGATGGAGACTGAACGCCTGAGCTACTCGTCCACTTTATGGCCAAATGGCTCGGAGAACAGACACAACGTGTTCCATTACCACAGAAACATTTGGTACAGAACGCTGCATTGTTTTACCAGGACCCTGAATAATCAGATCCTGAATAATCAGATCCTTATTGCAAGTGCGTGTGCTCAGCATGAACGTGGTCACGCAAGTTTTTTTGTCGATTTGGTCTCTAGAATGTCAATACAAAACAAAGCAGAAAAATTCTGCAAAATGTATATGATGTTTGTTTAATTTTAGGACTTGAATTGGGGCAGCGAAGCCACCCATTTGGTCTTGTGCCCTTCACACAGTGACCCCTGCTCACAGGTTCACGTATCTGATTATTGCCTCGTGCGCATGCTCAGTAGCGCACGGTGAACGAGGACACAGCACCGACGTGAACTCTGTGGCTGTTTCTCAATTCAGGGGCTGCAGCCCACGAAGTGCGCATTTGTAGGCCGGTTACGTCACTGCGCCGCGACGAGGCTGTCCCAATTCGTGGACTCCTTCTTATGCGGCCGACGAATGTAGCCTTCAAAACCCCGAAAACGAAGGATGCATCTGAGTATCCTTCGCGTCCCACCATATCCCAGGATTCATTGCTCTATGAACAATAAACAGGCGGAGTCTAGTGTACGGGCCGAAGAATTCGTTTTTAAATGTCGGTATTTTTTAAATATGGACATTTATACTGCAATGAGATGCTAAATAACATGCCAGTTATTAATGATATTGCAGGTAACCATGTGCTTTGAGTATTTACTAAACGTTTATACGTAAAATTAACGTAAAAGTAACGTTTATAAAAATACATTGAATTTTGTTATGAAGTTATACTTCCCGTCAAACGTGAATACATGTTCAACGCATTTTCTTTTAGGCATTTGTGGGTGACGTGATATTTGTCGGACAGCTCGCTAACACGTATGTAACGTATGAAACGGGGCAGAGCGTGGTCACGCAAACATACGTCTTGCGAAGACTAGACTGTCTCATTTAACAGCCGTGAGATGCAGCCTACCCTGCCTTCGAAGTGTGTGGCCACCGTGGGCTGCGGTCTACGCGGTCTACGTAGGCTGCAGCCCCTGAATTGAGAAACAGCCAATAAGGTCAGTTGGTGTGCGCGGTTCCAGCGAAGCCCTTGTAATACAGAATAACTACCTGGGTTAGCATGCGTATTTCAGTCTGGAAACCTATGGTAGATAAATAAATAAAACGGCCTACAAACCAACATGAAAACACTGATCGCGTGGTGGCTTCAGACAAGCCTGGTTCTCCTCTGGTGTATAGCCCCATTCACCTGCCTTATCTGCACATTTGACGGGAAATTCCACTTTCAACATAGTCATCGCCGCCCCCAAACCAAGTTGTTTAAAGGATATGGGTGATTTTTTTTCTCTCCTCTCTCAAATGTTTGAATTACTCAATAGCTGACAGCTGTAACCCCAATCGCTGCTCAAAGCATTGCACAAGCGAGCACACAGATCTTCAAAACATTCCTCATGACCCCCCGGTTGATGTAAATATTTACCCTGCGAGTAGGAGACTCTTGATGAGTGTTGGAAACAGGGTGCCCGTGTGCTGCCATCTTACCCCTATAAATAGAGCCACGCACCACAGGCTGGGTTTATTACAGCCACCTGTGATTATAACTAGAGATGACAGCTGCAGATATTTGTGCTTTCAAGTGTCGAAAGTTTTCTTATTTTTGGTAAGATTTAGAGTTTGATATATTCATACGGCAAAAATAGTCTAGAATATTTAAAAGTGCTAAATATGTCGAAATGACAAGAATGCTGTAGGAGATTTCAGAGCGTCTGGTTCACTTAAGGAACATCACGGTGAACGTCAGTGGACAGTGAAGTCTTTGAGTCAAACGTGTTCTGCACAGACAACCTGGAAAACGGTATAAAACACACACACACTTTGCCCTGTTACTGCTTGGTGCAGAGGATTTGAATAGTTTGGCAATGTGGTTTTATTTAGAACACAGATGAACATGGCTGATTTAATGGATAATTTGCCTCAGTAAAACGTTTCTCAGTAAAACATTTTAAGTAGTGTTGGGCAGAACTACTTGATAAACATTAGCGCCACGATAATTCCCCACAAGTTTCCCACAACGACTAAAACATCTCCACAAACGCCTTTTGGCCTCAGTTTCGGTTTCCCTGTCCACCCTGTGAAGCTAGCTGTAGAGGAAACCTACACTAGTATTTACAAGCCCGTCACGCTTAAGACACGCGAATTATTGCGCATTTATTGTAATGGTTGTCACCTTTAACCATTTTTATACTATACGGATGAAAACACTAAAGCACACGCATATCGTGAACTGATGCAAAACCGTTTAATTCGCATGTTGTTCGGCATTTCAAATGGCTTATTTCAGTACGCCTGTGACAATATTTTGAAGATTAAATGCAGATTATATATTTATATTACATGTCTCAAGACAGGTGTGCTTGAGCACTCTAAAATGAGCAGAAGGGAGAGGAGAAATAGATGGTGGAGAAAGAGATTACATGTATGCACAGATTTACCCCCAACAAAGGTGTTTGGTTACTGCTCCTTCGTTCTGTCTGTTCTAGGTAGTCTGGAAAGACTCCAGGGGAGAACTGTGCCATTATGATCAGCCTCTCATCTTGAATTCTCCTGATGTCTGGGTGTTTCCCGTGCATCCCACACTGGTTGAAGTACCTCTACTTCAGAATTCATTGTAGAAAAAATGAATTGGTTTGAACTTTTCTGAGCACGTTTTCCTCTGCGTATAGGAACGTTTCTAGCCCGTCAGTGCTAACATAGTGTCCTAACCAAAATGCACTAAAGGGACTACATTTCTGATGCTCTTAGGTCTAAGTAGGCAGTGATATGTCATGCAGCAGTCTTTGTCGTACAGGATAATAAATTTTTGATTGTGAATTGTGAACTACACGCTGTCATTACCTGCATAATAGGATGCCACAGGCTATGTTCTTGTGTTTAAATGAAATCTTCCCCACTGTGGCTGGGACAAGTTCTCTCTCCTAGACAGTGATAACAAAATGCTAAACAGATCTCTAAAGTGCTGAGTCATTAGAAATGGGAGCCCGTCAATCCCTCCCTAGTGCCCAAGTACTGAATTTGACCACATTCTTGATGGTTTTGCTGTAAAATTCGGCATACTTTACAGATGACTGTAATGCCGCGGAGCCAGGAGGTGTACAAAGGTGCGAAAGAGAGCTGCGTTTATTAAGCAAGGTGTTGGTCGTTTAGCCGAACCATGCCGGCACAGGGATGATGAGGCATAATTACAAAATACAAAGACTGACAACTGAGATAAACTAAGAATATAAATGTAAAAACAACAACAGTACACTAAAGGGAACTCAAGCATGACAAAAGGATCATACATGTAAAGGGGGCCCACTAACAACTAAGACTAGAAGCACTGAGCAGGGCAAACCCAGATACAATAGACAACAAAACTACAAAGAGAAACCAGCAAAGACTCAAACAATTGCAAAACACAGAAATAGGGAACTTAACCAAAGAACACCAACAAAGTATCCAAGAGAATAATATATTTAGCACACATGCAAGCAAATAACCAATGACTGCCAAACACGGAGAATATAAACCAAACTAAATCACTACACTAATCAGCTGAAAGCCAAACTAGGAGGTCAGTGACATGAACGAGGGGGGCGTGGCACACAGATGCATAACTATGGAAACCAAAATGGGCGGAACTAAAAAACACAAAAGCAAGACAGACAGGTAGGGGGAGGAGCCAGACGTGACGGTATACTCTGATAAAAAAATTGTGTCACTGTAGAAAGTGATGAAATACCACCAAAGAGCACGTCAAAGAAGTCAGTAGTTCTCGGTTCAGTAGTTTGAAGTCTCATGCTTTGTCATAAATATCACTTTGTACCTCTGCGATACATGAGATTCAGCAAACACTGAATGAACCCTTAGCAGATTATTTAAGTGACTACTGCTAAGAGTTTGCCTGCCATCAGAGTATAGTGGAGTATATTGGAGTAAAAAGCAGCAGTTGGCAGATTTCAAGCACAAGAACCCATGCTGTGTTCCTGTGCAATGTCTCCATACTGGCACACTTTATCTCCAACGCTGATGTATCCCGTGCGGCTCTAGGATGACGTGGCCTGTGGCTGGAGTTCTAATACTGTATATTATTTGTGTGTGTGCTGGTATGTGTGTTTGTGTCCATGCACAAAAATGCATAATTTGATCATTTGACCAACGAGTGGGCCGTGTGTCTACTGACGTCCTCGTGTGTGTTGTCATGACAACAGAACTGCTAGCTGCAGGTGTCTTCTCTGAGCATCTGTGGACACTCGCTGCTGTGAGTCAAATCTAAAGTTCAGCAATAAACTTGATGTGCGGAGAGAATCCTTCACTCAAGGTACATTAGTGGTTCGTTAAAGCTTCGTCCGTGTTGTGCTATGAGTAACACAGCCGTTCTGATGTGTGCCCTCAGAAGGATTTTACAAATGACAGTGACCACAACCATTTTACTTCAATGCTGTATTTATTACAAAATATTATACTGCTCATCTTTGTCCTGTACAGGAGACATTTCCTACACCATCATATTTACAAACGTTTACGTGTGCATATCAAAGAGTATTAGCTAAAAGGCAAATATTTCAGTCACTGTAAGCTTGTAAAATAAGGCAAGAAACATGCTATGCGAATACTGATGGTAGATGGTGTTGAGGACCAGATGTAGGGAGCCTAGGCAGTCCAGTGGTGAACCCTAGCATCACACCAGCAAAGGTCCTTCTGGGGTTCAAGAAAACCTGAATATTTTTACGTTAAATGTGTATAGATGAGGAAAACGCCACCCCCCCAAACCAATGTTTTTCCGATTTCCATAATCTGACCAGAGCTGGATTCGGGAAGAGGTTCTGAAACAACATGCCAATTATGCACCATCTTAATCATTTTACAGAGTGAAAATCTTTCATATGCTCGACTCTTCAGTGTCATTACTGGCCGCTGCCTCATTTCAGTCCAGGTGCTTAAACGCAATAGTGGAGTAACGTGGATTAACGTGGAGTAACGTGGATTACTCGTGCGGCTCCGCACAGACGCTAACAGGCAGCTACAGAAATGACATCATACCTTCTGTCATGGCTGTCCACATTCATATTTTTGGGAAAAGCTCTAATTTAACATGGACTGTAACCATGTGTTGAAGAGCAACGTGCTGTTCTACTGGCTTCACACACTACATTTTCGTGTTCCCTGTCCTGACGTCTGGGATTTCTCCAGAGAAATGTGTCCCTGTGGCTATGTGGCTGATTTCATGAGTGCTAACATAGGCGTGCATTACAGTACTCTGCTGAAAAGTGTTTGTATATACCAGTATTTCACCTGTGTGCCCTGTGTTCACCTGTGTGACCTGTGTTCACCTGTGTGCCTGTGTATGTGCAATGTAATTCCCTGTCATCCAGAGGACATTACCCTCCGAGTCAACAAATATTCCCTCTGCTCTTGTGCCCTTTGACCTCTACCTAATCGAGCCCGATTTCCACCTCTTGGCTAGGCTGACGTCGGTACTGTAGCCAAGGTTACTGCTGGCACAGCCGAGCGGTATCCAGACAGGACACTGGACCAAAGTGCAGGTTCTACCACAGGAAGCAGTGAAGTCAGGACGGCCACCCGTCCTTCCCTCCCTCGGCTTTACGAGGACTTCAGACATTTATTTGTTACAATGGCATTGGGTTAATATTTTTGGGCAATGTACAATGTTTTACGAAAGTGTTTAGAGGTGACACTTTATCAGTGCACTGATTTCTGGCAAATGGTTGTTTGTAAAATGAATTTGTACATGTGCCTTTTGAGAGACAGAATTGTTGGTGTTGCAGTCTCCTCTGCACAGAATCTGTTATGCCTCAGAAAAACCCCAAAACTCACATTCAAACACTTTAATGGGTCAGTGACTCCCAGCCTCACACAATCCCAACACTACAGTTCAGTGTTGAGATCTGTTTCCGCACATATGATAACAAGCTGATGTGCTTGTCCAGGTTACTAAAAGCTAAAATAACACCATAGTGCTTCCAGGACCAAGAGGATAGAACAGGGTCAGCCGTTCTGAAGTGGAGGTCCGTCTTGGCTGGTAAATTCCTCTGTGTCACTGTTCCTGAATCTGTGCCCCTGGCATATTTATTGTTATAGTTGCATCTACAGGCATCTCCTCAGTTTGAAGCCATTTGTAATGTATAGAATTGCCCTGATAAGAAAATTCCACAGAAATCCAGTAAATATATCAAATTACAAAAGTCAGCAGTGCAACTGACTATCAAAAGAGGAAACTAAAAAGGAAAACAAACGTTGTGTGTGTGTGCTTGTCACAGACGTGTGTGTGCTTGTCACCGTCCACAGCAGCAAAACCCTGATAAATAGAAGAGTCTTTATGGAGAAGCTACACTATTTGAACAATATTTCAGGAACTAAACAATAACAGCAAAAAAAAAGAAAAGCCTGTTGCCTCAGTAACCTGCTGTCAGATAAAATGTCTGCATCTTAAACGAGCTGGATACCCGTGGCTCTATTTGATGACAGACGCAGCGTTTAAACACATGCATACACATTCAGCGTCACTCACACTCACTGAATAGTATACAAAAACCACACAACTTCCATAGTAAGAACATCTATGTATCTACGTTAGATAATCTTGGCATACGATAAAAACATCAGTCTTGATAAAGATAAGTGAGTTTGCAAGCTCTTTGTGAGTGTGTGTGTGTGTGTGTGTGTGTGTGTGTGTGCGCGCAAAGACCCCCTCACCAGAGTCTTCAGAATTCAGCGTCTCACAGGAAGAGAGAAATGTGCAGCTTTAAATCTAAATGTGAAGGAGCAGGACAGACACGTGTCTCTGTCCTGGAACAGGAAGGTGCAGGACGGACACGTGTCTCTGTCCTGAAACAGGAAGTATCCGTATGCCAGCAGCTTTGATGATGCTCATCAAACTGGAAATGAACACTTAGAAACGGAAGACAAAATTCTGCCACCCAGGCTGATCGCCCTTCTGTCCGTCTGTCTCATGGCTCATGTCCCACTTGTCTCACGCGTCCTTGTTGTCTGTTGAACCCTGAGGTCCTAGTATCCTGTTGCTGCCTCTGGCCCGCCCCAGGATCTGAACCGGACCTCACCCTGCGAATGTCGAGGAGCAGCAGGAATCAAGCTGCTTTCTGGCCCGTCTGACGCTCCGTACCGACTGTGGGCGTTCCCTCGACCTGCTCTCTCCTTCCCCATTCGCTGAGCTCCAAACCTCCTCTGCTTGCTTCCACGCCCTCTACCCGTTTCACACCTCTCCTTCATCCTCCATGTCCTGTTCCTCATCCTCTCCCACCACGGGCACGTAGCAGTTGGGCTGGCCGAGGCCAGGTGTGGTAGAGCTGTTGCCTAACGACAGGTGGGCGGAGCCAACCCCCACCCTGGAGGCCAGGCCGGAGGGGGCGGAGCAGGGGTTGCTGGTGCGGCCCACGGCGTACACCATTCGCTCCATGCTCGCCGAGCACCGCGCCACCTGCTGGCCAGCCACCTGGCTCTTGCCCTCCAGGAAGTAGGTCAGCATCTGACCTTTGCCCTTTACACTGACATTACCGCGGCACACCAGGTCGTAGTCATTCTGAAGCAAGCGGTAGACGTCCTCCGTCACCTGTGGGGAAGGAAATACAATAATGGGGAGTGTGTGTGTGTGTGTGTGTGTGTGTGTGTGTGTGTGTGTGTGTGTGTGTGTGTGTGTGCGCGCGTGTACCAGGAGCAAAGATGATTTAATCACCTACAGCATGTCATAACTTCTATGCATTTGTGTTTGATTTGTAACATTGGGGCCCTACTGTGACGACACACCTGATTTAAGTGCTTCAGGTGATCACAGCGTACCTGAATCTTGCCCGGGACGCCGGTGCTGTCCATCCTGCTGGCCACGTTCACCGTGTTGCCCCATATGTCATACTGGGGCCTGCGGGCGCCGATCACCCCGGCAACCACAGGACCCACATTGATGCCTGTCAAGCCAAGATCAAACACATGGATATTCCCCACCGACGACACCAGGGTGAAGGAACACTCACACTCCGTACACCACAGAGCATATGCACACACACTCATGACAGACGTTACTCAAGAACCAGACCAGGATTATGTCAAAGACATGGGGAAAGCCTTTCATATTAATAGAAACAATAAACATAAAAGTAATAGTATAAGTAATAGTAACAGTATCAGTAATAGATTAAATGTCTTTGCTAAGATCTCTGTGACTCTGCACAACTCACCCACTCTCAGAACAAAATCATTATATGACTGGTAGTTGATTTCATCCAGGACATCGAACATTTCGATGGCAAAGTCGGCTATTGTGCTCAGGTGGGTCGCCGTGGACGTCTTAGCCTGTAGCATACGTGAACAGTCGATTAGCAAAGTAAATATTAAACACACAAAACTTGCAGGGGTTTTTGATTCTGGCCCATGGGGCAGATTGTGGCCTCCCGAGCATAGTGTTTCCCTCGTCTCAACACCTAATGCAACACTACTAATCACTCTACTTAATCCCGCAATGAAAGGGTCCTTAATCCAGACTTCACTGGGGAACATGTCTCCGCTCAAGAACTCACCTTGCTGCCAGTGGTGGGGACCAAACCCACAGCAGACATGTAGGTGCTGCCGATGGTCTTGATTTTCTCGATGTCTTTGTAGCACTCTTTGTCCATGAGCTAGGACATGAAGGACATGAAAGAACGTTGTGGGATGCAACCACGATTAGGGCTTGCTTGTAAAGGTGTGTGATCAGCAGAAATATATTTACCTCTTATGACTTCTAGATATAAAAAATTATATTGTAAGTGAAGTTACTGCTTCCTGTATCATTCAAACACATTCATTATTAGTTGACTGTATGAGATTAGCTGATATGAGAGAAACACGCTGACCTCATCGAAATCAGCAATGATCTCATTAAGAAGGCGTAGGCACTCCACACCCATATTATTCCCATCCAGCTCGATATAGAAGTCGTTGAAGTTTGGAATAGATGCAAAGAGCACCCCCACCTGGGCGTAGGACTGGTAGTAGAGGTCCTGACACACACCACACCCACAAACATGGAGAAGGAACATTAATCGAGTATGTCACTAGTCCTGAGGGGAATGTGCTTAGGACAGATATCTTTATGTGCTGCTCTTTATGTGAGGACTTTTGGGATTAAACATAGCAATCACTGACTCTACTGTTTTTCAGCTATTTTTTTATTAATAATATTTGTTAGAATCAAATACATTGTAATACGTGAAAAAGCTGCTCCTGTCAGATCTGTTCTCTGAATAAATGAGGCAAGAGGATTTCAACAGATGGACGTATTAGACAGCGAGAAGGTGCAGACCACATACTGCACAACAACACCACAAAGGCAAGGCAGCATCATAAAATGTCACTAATATTAAATGAGTTTACTAGCGTTTAACATGATTCAGTGCTGACATTTTGATGGATCACGTTCAGTTTCACACTTCCACATTCTCCACGCTCGAAACATTAACGGGGGGTTGAGGAGACGTGTCTGTCCAGGTGGGTGTTAAGTGACTCTCCTGTGGCTCAGGTGGTGATGTAGTCTGGGTGGTGGTGTGTTTGTGGTGGTGATGGAGGAGTCGTAGGTTCGTTGGGAAAGGCTCGTGTGGAGAGGCTGCTAGCAAGAGTTCATCACTGACTCACATTCACATTACCGGGTGCCATTTCCTTCTGCGGTTATTAACAACCATCTCCCTTTCCTTAAAGGACAAATCCACGTGAAAACACAATAAATATGTTTCCTTTTCAAATATTCGTGGTGTGCTGCTGCTTTGCTAGCGTGGTACGGTTTTCCTGGCTGTCGTAGCCCACTGTGCGTCACAGCCGGACGTCGCTGGCGCCGTCACAGGGCTGGTTAGTAGGAGAAGATCTTCACGGGGTCTCACCATGTTCCTGGGGTTGGACAGTAAGAAGTGTTGGGCCACGTGCACGGGCAGCAGGTTGAAGAGGATCCTCCGGTTGTCCAGTTTCACCTTCTCCATGCCGTCGCGCTCCTCCTCTGCCTACACACACACACACACACACACACACACACACACACACACGCAGAAAAGAACATCACACCTCGTGTGTCATCGGCGCTCTCTAATGCGTTGTTCTTCTGATGACCACTAGAGGTCAGCACAAAACCAGTTATTTGTACTCTGCGCCCACAAACCGAATCAGTTTCCGACGGGCTCGTGTTCTTCCCACTCTGAGGCTTTGAGGGTGAGTGATCGGATCAGAGAGGTTCTGTGGCCTGTGTTTCTTTTTTACAGGCCCTGCACGGCCGACCGTTCCCTCATTTTGATGGTTCTCCGTTATATAAGGACGTTCTCAGGGACTTTATCTTCCGTGTAATTCCAGGACGTCCCACCCAAACCCATCAGACATTTCTGCTCCGAGTGCTGACCTGGGCCTCTCGAAAGCACACCACAGGCACAGATACGGCAGCAGGCACCACACTGCATGGGTCCTGGGCAGACTAACACGGCACGCTGCGTTTCCCGGTCTTCGTTAATCGAGAGACAGTGACAGCAACGCACACAACAGCCTTTGGCTGGCAAATGTTTGAAGATGGAAAATCAAACCTAAATGTGAAATATAATATGAAGTGAGAAAACACTCATATGGAAACCATAGCAACTCTAGATTCCATCACGGTGTGACAGGAGAACATTTCACTCACATTATTCATTACATTTATATCAACACACACACACACACCCTCACTCACACTCTCTCTCTCTCTCTCACACACACACACACACCCTCACTCACACACTCTCTCTCTCTCTCTCACACACACACACACCCTCACTCACACTCTATCTCTCTCTCTCTCTCTCACACACACACACACACCCTCACTCTCACACACACACCCTCACTTACACTCTCTCTCTCTCTCACACACACACACACCCTCACTCTCTCTCTCTCTCTCTCTCTCTCTCTCTCTCTCACACACACACACACACACACCCTCACTCTCTCTCACACACACCCATACACACACACCCTCACTCACACACACCCATACACACACACATACACAAACACCCTCACTCCCACACACACACACACCCTCACTCTTACAGACACACACACACATACACCCTCACTCACACACACACACCCTCACTCTCTCTCTCTCTCTCTCTCTCTCTCTCTCACACACACACACACACACGTGCACACAGTGGTTGATCCTTTCCACCTTGGACGGGCCAGTAGTATCATACAGGGGTGTGTGAGCTGGCAGTAAACACGTGTGGGCCAGAGACACAGCTGACCTCAGTGACCCCAGAGACAGGTAAAAACACATCAGGCTCACATAAAGGACTTCAGTGACCCCAGTGACCCCAGATCATGTCACCCTAACAATAACAGCAGGCCAGTGACCCAGAAAAAATACATATACACATGACAGAGCCTAACCAAGTTAAGCAAATCGAATAAACAGGACGTCATTGTCAAGTTCAGCAGAAATAACACCTTGTCCATATACAAGCCCCGTCCTGGTAGGTCCAGTACATTTGTACAGCATCCAGAGAACACACACGGGTAATGATGAACATAACAGAGTCCAGAACACACAGCGCTGGAGGAACCGAAGACGCAGTGTTGCTCATCGTGCTGGTGAATGCTGTGTGCTTCTGAACATCAGACATGCTTCACTCAGACAAACTTCACTCAGACAGACTTCACTCAAACATGCTTCACTCAGACATGCTTCACTCAGACATGCTTCACTCAAACATGCTTCACTCAAACATGCTTCACTCAGACAAACTTCAGTCAGACAGACTTCACTCAAACATGCTTCATTCAGACAGGCTTCACTCAAACATGCTTCACTCAGACAGACTTCACTCAAACATGCTTCATTCAGACAGATTTCACTCAAACATGCTTCACTCAGACAGGCTTCACTTAAACATGCTTCATTCAGACAGACTTCACTCAAACATGCTTCACTCAGACAGACTTCACTCAAACATGCTTCACTCAGACAGACTTCACTCAAACATGCTTCATTCAGACAGACTTCACTCAAACATGCTTCACTCAGACAGACTTCACTCAAACATGCTTCACTCAGACAGACTTCACTCAAACATGCTTCACTCAGACAGACTTCACTCAAACATGCTTCACTCAGACAAACTTCACTCAGACATGCTTCATTCAAACATGCTTCACTCAGACATGCTTCACTCAGACAGACTTCATTCAGACATGCTTCATTCAGACAGGCTTCACTCAAACATGCTTCACTCAAACATGCTTCACTCAGACAGACTTCACTCAGACATGCTTCATTCAGACAGGCTTCACTCAAACATGCTTCATTCAGACAGGCTTCACTCAAACATGCTTCACTCAGACAGACTTCACTCAAACATGCTTCATTCAGACAGACTTCACTCAAACATGCTTCACTCAGACAGACTTCACTCAGACATGCTTCATTCAGACTGACTTCACTCAAACTTACTTCACTCAGACAGACTTCACTCAGACATGCTTCATTCAGACAGACTTCACTCAAACATGCTTCACTCAGACAGATTTCACTCAAACATGCTTCACTCAGACATGCTTCATTCAGACAGGCTTCACTCAAACATGCTTCACTCAGACAGACTTCACTCAGACATGCTTCATTCAGACAGGCTTCACTCAAACATGCTTCACTCAAACATGCTTCACTCAGACAGACTTCACTCAAACATGCTTCACTCAGACAGACTTCACTCAGACATGCTTCATTCAGACAGGCTTCACTCAAACATGCTTCACTCAGACAGACTTCACTCAGACATGCTTCATTCAGACAGGCTTCACTCAAACATGCTTCACTCAGACAGACTTCACTCAGACATGCTTCACTCAGACAGGCTTCACTCAAACATGCTTCACTCAGACAGACTTCACTCAAACAGACTTCACTCAAACATGCTTCACTCAAACATGCTTCACTCAGACAGACTTCACTCAAACATGCTTCACTCAGAAAGACTTCACTCAGACAGGCTTCACACAGACAGACTTCACTCAGACAGACTTCACTCAGACAGACTTCACTAAGACAGACTTCAATCAAACATGCTTCATTCAGACATGCTTCACTCAGACAAACTTCACTCAGACAGGCTTCACTCAGACAGACTTCACTCAAACATGCTTCATTCAAACAGGCTTCATTCAAACAGGCTTCACTCAGACAGACTTCACTCAAACATGCTTCATTCAGACAGACTTCACTCAAACATGCTTCACTCAGACAGACTTCACTCAAACATGCTTCACTCAGACAGGCTTCACTCAAACATGCTTCACTCAGACAGGCTTCACTTAAACATGCTTCATTCAGACAGACTTCACTCAGACAGACTTCATTCAGACAGGCTTCACTCAGACAGGCTTCACTCAGACAGGCTTCACTCAGACAGGCTTCATTTAGGCAGACTTCATTCAGACAGGCTTCATTCAGACAGGCTTCATTCTTACAGGCTTCATTCAGATAGACTTCACTCAGACAGACTTCACTCAGACAAACTTCACTCAGACAGACTTCACTCAGACAAACTTCACTCAGACAGACTTCACTCAAACATGCTTCACTCAGACATGCTTCACTCAAACATGCTTCACTCAGACAGACTTCACTCAAACATGCTTCATTCATACAGACTTCACTCAAACATGCTTCACTCAGACAGGCTTCACTTAAACATGCTTCATTCAGACAGACTTCACTCAAACATGCTTCATTCAGACAGGCTTCACTCAAACATGCTTCACTCAGACAGGCTTCACTCAAACATGCTTCATTCAGATAGACTTCACTCAGACAGACTTCACTCAGACAAACTTCACTCAGACAGACTTCACTCAAACATGCTTCACTCAGACATGCTTCACTCAAACATGCTTCACTCAGACAGACTTCACTCAAACATGCTTCATTCATACAGACTTCACTCAAACATGCTTCACTCAGACAGGCTTCACTCAAACATGCTTCATTCAGACAGGCTTCACTCAAACATGCTTCATTCAGACAGGCTTCACTCAAACATGCTTCACTCAGACAGGCTTCACTCAAACATGCTTCATTCAGACAGACTTCACTCAAACATGCTTCACTCAGACAAACTTCACTCAGACATGCTTCATTCAGACAGGCTTCACTCAAACATGCTTCACTCAGACAGACTTCACTCAGACATGCTTCATTCAGACAGACTTCACTCAAACATGCTTCACTCAGACAGACTTCACTCAGACATGCTTCATTCAGACAGACTTCACTCAAACATGCTTCACTCAGACAGACTTCACTCAAACATGCTTCACTCAGACAAACTTCACTCAGACATGCTTCATTCAGACAGGCTTCACTCAAACATGCTTCACTCAGACAGACTTCACTCAGACATGCTTCATTCAGACAGGCTTCACTCAAACATGCTTCACTCAGACAGACTTCACTCAAACATGCTTCACTCAGACAGACTTCACACAGACAGGCTTCACTCAGACAGACTTCACTCAGACAGACTTCACTCAGACAGACTTCACTCAGACAGACTTCACTAAGACAGGCTTCACTCAGACATGCTTCACTCAGACATGCTTCACTCAGACATGCTTCACTCAGACAAACTTCACTCAGACAAACTTCACTCAGACAGGCTTCACTCAGACAGGCTTCACTCAGACAGACTTCATTCAAACAGGCTTCATTCAAACAGGCTTCACTCAAACATGCTTCATTCAGACAGACTTCATTCAGACAGACTTCACTCAAACATGCTTCACTCAGACAGACTTCACTCAAACATGCTTCACTCAAACATGCTTCACTCAGACAGGCTTCACTCAAACATGCTTCACTCAGACAGGCTTCACTTAAACATGCTTCATTCAGACAGACTTCATTCAGACAGACTTCACTCAGACAGACTTCACTCAGACAGACTTCATTTAGACAGACTTCATTCAGACAGGCTTCACTCAGACAGGCTTCATTCAAACATGCTTCACTCAGACAGGCTTCACTCAGACAGGCTTCATTCAGACAGGCTTCATTCAGACAGGCTTCATTTAGGCAGGCTTCACTCAGGCAGACTTCATTCAGACAGGCTTCATTCTTACAGGCTTCATTCAGATAGACTTCACTCAGACAGACTTCACTCAAACATGCTTCACTCAGACAGGCTTCACTCAAACATGCTTCACTCAGACAAACTTCACTCAGACAGACTTCACTCAAACATGCTTCATTCAGACAGGCTTCACTCAAACATGCTTCACTCAGACAGACTTCACTCAAACATGCTTCATTCAGACAGACTTCACTCAAACATGCTTCACTCAGACAGGCTTCACTTAAACATGCTTCATTCAGACAGACTTCACTCAAACATGCTTCATTCAGACAGGCTTCACTCAAACATGCTTCATTCAGACAGGCTTCACTCAAACATGCTTCACTCAGACAGGCTTCACTCAAACATGCTTCACTCAGACAGGCTTCACTCAAACATGCTTCATTCAGACAGACTTCACTCAAACATGCTTCACTCAGACAGACTTCACTCAAACATGCTTCACTCAGACAAACTTCACTCAGACATGCTTCATTCAGACAGGCTTCACTCAAACATGCTTCACTCAGACATGCTTCATTCAGACAGACTTCACTCAAACATGCTTCACTGAGACAGACTTCACTCAGACATGCTTCATTCAGACAGACTTCACTCAAACATGCTTCACTCAGACAGACTTCACTCAAACATGCTTCACTCAGACAGACTTCACTCAGACATGCTTCATTCAGACAGACTTCACTCAAACATGCTTCACTCAGACAGACTTCACTCAGACATGCTTCATTCAGACAGACTTCACTCAAACATGCTTCACTCAGACAGACTTCACTCAAACATGCTTCACTCAGACAAACTTCACTCAGACATGCTTCATTCAGACAGGCTTCACTCAAACATGCTTCACTCAGACAGACTTCACTCAGACATGCTTCATTCAGACAGGCTTCACTCAAACATGCTTCACTCAGACAGACTTCACTCAAACATGCTTCACTCAGACAGACTTCACTCAGACATGCTTCATTCAGACAGGCTTCACTCAAACATGCTTCACTCAGACAGACTTCACTCAGACATGCTTCATTCAGACATGCTTCATTCAGACAGGCTTCACTCAAACATGCTTCATTCAGACAGGCTTCACTCAAACATGCTTCACTCAGACAGACTTCACTCAGACATGCTTCATTCAGACAGGCTTCACTCAAACATGCTTCACTCAGACAGACCACTCAAACATGCTTCACTCAGACAGACTTCACTCAAACATGCTTCACTCAGACAGACTTCACTCAAACATGCTTCACTCAGACAGACTTCACTCAGACATGCTTCACTCAGACAGACTTCACTCAGACAGGCTTCACACAGACATGCTTCACACAGACAGGCTTCACACAGACATGCTTCACTCAGACAGGCTTCACTCAAACATGCTTCACTCAGACAGGCTTCACTTAAACATGCTTCCTTCAGACAGACTTCACTCAGACAGACTTCACTCAGACAGACTTCATTCAGACAGGCTTCATTCAAACATGCTTCACTCAGACAGGCTTCACTCAGACAGGCTTCATTCAGACAGGCTTCATTTAGGCAGGCTTCACTCAGGCAGACTTCATTCAGACAGGCTTCATTCTTACAGGCTTCATTCAGATAGACTTCACTCAGACAGACTTCACTCAGACATGCTTCACTCAGACAGGCTTCATTTAGACATGCTTCATTCAGACAGACTTCATTTATGTCAGGGCTGGCTCGGATGCCACTCCCTCCACCACCAGGAGGGGCACCCGAGTCAGTCCTAGACTTGCGGGGCGTAATCAGCAATGATCTGTTTCAGCTGTCTGAAGCCTTCTTAAGGAAGCTGTGGGAAACGGATCATTGCTGATTCGTTCGGTTTTGCCCTCGCGCTATCAGCCTGCTCCTTCATTCCCCGAAGTTGCACTCTCCAAGTTACAAGGTGTCTCGTCGCCGCTCTCTCTCTGTCTCTCCTTCTCTTCTTCGAGATTCTATCTCCTGCGTCGCTCTGACCTACCTCAAGTTTTCCCAAGTCTGTTTTTTCTTCCTGTCTTTATTCTGACTTTATATTTTAGGAAGGGGTTTTGTTTTGCTGCGGCGTTTTTTCTGCCTGCTGGCCAGCCACCTTCTCTGGCATCTTTAGTTTCGTTTTCACGTTGCCTGTGTCTGCGCTGTTTAAGTTACCTTTGTTGTTTTGTTTGTTTCTCCCGTCTCCTTACGGTTGAGCTTTATTTTTCACGCGTTGAGTTTTCCGCGTTGGGTTTTGTTTATCGTTTTACCGTGCTTCCACGACTTTCCTTTTATTTTCTCGCATTGACTTTTCCGCGTTGCTTTCGTTTATTCATTTGGGTTGTGTTTCGTGTTTTAACTCTCGCACTCGCGTTCTGTTCTGACAAACGCTGTTGTGCTGTTAAACGGCACTTGGATCCACCTTTCTTCTATCACTAGCATGTCTGAGTGAAGTCTGTCTGAGTGAAGTCTGTCTGAATGAAGCATGTTTGAGTGAAGTCTGTCTGAATGAAGCATGTTTGAGTGAAGTCTGTCTGAGTGAAGCATGTTTGAGTGAAGTCTGTCTGAGTGAAGCATGTTTGAGTGAAGCATGTTTGAGTGAAGTCTGTCTGAGTGAAGCATGTTTGAGTGAAGCATGTTTGAGTGAAGTCTGTCTGAGTGAAGCATGTTTGAGTGAAGTCTGTCTGTGTGAAGCCTGTCTGTGTGAAGCCTGTCTGTGTGAAGCCTGTCTGTGTGAAGCCTGTCTGTGTGAATGCTGTGTGCTTCTGAACATCAGACATGCTTCACTCAGACATGCTTCATTCAGACAGACTTCACTCAAACATGCTTCACTCAGACAGGCTTCACTCAGACAGGCTTCACTCAGACAGGCTTCACTCAGACAGGCTTCACTCAGACAGGCTTCACTCAGACAGGCTTCACTCAGACAGGCTTCACTCAGGCAGGCTTCACTCAGGCAGGCTTCATTCAGATAGACTTCACTCAGGCAGGCTTCATTCAGATAGACTTCACTCAGACATGCTTCACTCAGACATGCTTCACTCAGACATGCTTCACTCAGACATGCTTCACTCAGACAGGCTTCACTCAGACAGGCTTCACTCAGACAGGCTTCACTCAGACAGGCTTCACTCAGACAGGCTTCACTCAGACAGGCTTCATTTAGACATGCTTCATTTAGACATGCTTCATTCAGACAGACTTCATTTATGTCAGGGCTGGCTCGGATGCCACTCCCTCCACCACCAGGAGGGGCACCCGAGTCAGTCCTAGACTTGCGGGGCGTAATCAGCAATGATCTGTTTCAGCTGTCTGAAGCCTTCTTAAGGAAGCTGTGGGAAACGGATCATTGCTGATTCGTTCGGTTTTGCCCTCGCGCTATCAGCCTGCTCCTTCATTCCCCGAAGTTGCACTCTCCAAGTTACAAGGTGTCTCGTCGCCGCTCTCTCTCTGTCTCTCCTTCGAGATTCTATCTCCTGCGTCGCTCTGACCTACCTCAAGTTTTCCCAAGTCTGTTTTTTCTTCCTGTCTTTATTCTGACTTTATATTTTAGGAAGGGGTTTTGTTTTGCTGCGGCGTTTTTCTGCCTTCTGGCCAGCCACCTTCTCTGGCATCTTTAGTTTCGTTTTCACGTTGCCTGTGTCTGCGCTGTTTAAGTTACGTTTGTTGTTTTGTTTGTTTCTCCCGTCTCCTTACGGTTGAGCTTTATTTTTCACGCGTTGAGTTTTCCGCGTTGGGTTTTGTTTATCGTTTTACCGTGCTTCCACGACTTTCCTTTTATTTTCTCGCGTTGACTTTTCCGCGTTGCTTTCGTTTATTCATTTGGGTTGTGTTTCGTGTTTTAACTCTCGCACTCGCGTTCTGTTCTGACAAACGCTGTTGTGCTGTTAAACGGCACTTGGATCCACCTTTCTTCTATCACTATACGCGGTGAGTACCTCCCAGTACTCCCGCGTTACAGAACGAATCAGCCCGAACATGGATCCAGCCGCTAAGCACGAAACAGCGGAGTTAAGAGCTGCCCTCACTAACCAAGGGCAGTTGCTTGGCAGCCACGAACAGGTATTGCGACAGATTACGGCGCAACTTAATGGATCCACCTTTCTTCTATCACTATACGCGGTGAGTACCTCCCAGTACTCCCGCGTTACAATTTAGATATGTTTCACACAGACAGGCTTCACACAGACAGGCTTCACACAGACAGGCTTCACACAGACAGGCTTCACACAGACAGGCTTCACACAGACAGGCTTCACACAGACAGGCTTCACACAGACAGGCTTCACACAGACAGGCTTCACACAGACAGGCTTCACACAGACAGGCTTCTTGTGCCTCATACATCATAATCTTGCCCAGCAGTGTGTCTGCCTGCTCTACAGCTGTGGTTTCAACTCAGGCACCTGTAGTGACCTCACTCACCTTCAACCCAGTAAAAATACGGCTTGGGCTCACAAGACACTGATCTCATGCACCTTGGCTCAAATCTCACACCTGCCTGGCCTCTCACCTGCCTGGCCTCTCACCTGCCTGGCCTCTCACCTGCCTGGCCTCTCACCTGCCTGGCCTGGCCTCTCACCTGCCTGGCCTGGCCTCTCACCTGCCTGGCCTGGCCTCTCACCTGCCTGGCCTCTCACCTGCCTGGCCTCTCACCTGCCTGGCCTCTCACCTGTGTGGTATCTCACCTGCCTGGCCTCTCACCTGTGTGGTATCTCACCTGCATGGCCCAGAGGAAGTCGAGGCGTAGTTTGAGCTCCAGCTGGCGTGAGTGCAGGGCGAGGGCACCGGAGAAGAGCAGCAGACACAGGATGGGCTCGTACGCTCGCACGCTGAGCAGCCCCACGCTGGCCCTGCAGGTGTGGGAGCACAGATCAGCACGCCGTCCACACACACATACTCACACAAGCGCACACACACACGCACACACACTCTCTCTCACACGCGTGCACACACACTCACACGCACGTGCACACACACACACTCTCTCTCTCTCTCTCTCTCTCTCTCTCTCTCACACACACACACACACACACACACACTCTCTCTCTCTCTCTCTCTCTCTCTCTCTCTCTCTCTCTCTCTCACACACACACACCTCCCAGCGGCGCGAACACACCTCGACACCTCCCAACCCTGAGCCTCTATCCTCACACAGACCTTGCAGACATCCAGGAGCTTGGAGAGCCGGTCTGGAGGGGATCTGCTGAACTACGACATGCACATGTGGGCTGGTCCCTCTACTTCACCCCTGCTAACTCCACCCTGGACCAGGGGATAAACAAGCTCCCCAGTGCAGGGTTTATGGGAACCGACCCCCCCCCCAGTGCAGGGTTTATGGGAACAGACACCCCCCCCCAGTGCAGGGGGGGACAGGCCCGTCAGAAAGGCCAGAGGAGCCCAGTTTGTGATACCTCAGAACACCCTCTGTGCACCTTAGCCACACACGTAGAATTAAGAAATGTAACTTGCGAGTGACACCTGTGACACACGTAGGAGCGGCACGAGAGAACAGAGCGGGAGATGATATAACAGGAGCTAAACTGGTGGGGAAAAATCCCTTGAGAGTCTGCACAGCAGGAAAGGCTGCAGGAAAACACCAGGGTTGCAGAAACCATCTGGCCAATCCACAAACAACCTTGTCGAGTCAGACATTCGCATCTCATTAACTGTAAGATTTCATGCTATTAATAGTGCCTAAACCAGGTGTTCCCCTGGTTATTGTCTGTCTGCCTGACTGTCTGTCTGTCTCCTACTCCCTTTCTTTCTCCGCTGCTTTTGAAGGGGCTGGTAGGTGTGTGTGTGAGTGTGTGTGTGAGTGTGTGGGGGGGGGGGGGGGGGGTGTTCATCAACACCATGTCCTGATTGTTTTTGACGGTTCATTTGGGACTAATGAGCCTGGTCTCATCTACAGGCACAGCTAACAGGGCGTCACCATCACAGACATCAGCCCACACACACACACACAAACACACAAACACACACACACACACACACACACACTCTCACACACACACATCCTGTACCCGGTGGTGACTCTGCGGTATCCGCTCATCTCCATCACGGTGATGTAGCTGACAGCGAGGATGACGAGCAACGTCGTCTTGGGTAGCCAGGCAACACGGAGGAAGAGCGCCACTGTGAGCGTGCCCATGGCACATGACAGGAAGGCGTAGGCCGCCCCGTCGCACGGCAGCCCCGACCCCGTGCTGTTGCCCCCGGCCTCCGCCATCACGGTGGAGCTGGTGGAGTTGGCGGCCCACAGCCCGGGCAGGCAGGTCACCTGCAGGGAGGCGGATCACTGAGTCGGGTTTAGTCCAACCCACCTGATCCTACAGCTCCACGGTGATGACGATGCAACACGACGGGAAAGTGTTAACTGCTATTAATGTCTCCTATGTCTGCTATTAATAATCTGGAGGGAAACGCCTCCCCCTGAGATCAGGACTACTGCACAGGTTCATGCTGGGAGGATGAGGATGAGGAAGAGGGCCTCACCACACAAGCTTGGGCCACGGCGTAGATTAAGAGCACGATGAGCACACACAGGACTGTCCGGATCTGTATGGTGAGGCACCCAGGAAAACACTGAGAGAGAGGGGGGGGAGAGAGAGTGAGCGAGGGAAGTGAAGGGAGGGAGGAGAGAGAAAGAGAAGAAAGGAAAAAAAAAGAATGATTCAAATTTCTTCATCCACTTAGAATGGTGCCAAAGCTCCACAATATTAACATCACAGTGAAGCTTTAGTGGGAAACGGTGGTGTGATGGTCCAACAACAAAAGCGTAGATTCCCTGTGAGTCCCGTCAAGGCGGAGGTGAGATATACATCCACACAATCAGCTGCATTTGAGTGCAGAACGTCAGTCTGGTCCACCCAACAGTACACACGGGGGAATAATGGACAGGAGCAAAGCAGTGACCTCACACGTGTGCAGGACGGACGTGCCGCGTGTGCAGGACGGACGTGCCGCGTGTGCAGGACGGACGTGACGCACGTGCGCAGGACGGACGTGACGCGCGTGCGCAGGACGGACGTGACGCGCGTGCGCAGGACGGACGTGACGCGCGTGCGCAGGACGGACGTGACGCGCGTGCGCAGGACGGACGTGGCGCGTGTGCAGGACGGACGTGTGACGTGTGCACTATGGGCAGTCATGGTCCTGTGGTAGGGAACTGGTCTTGTGACCGGACGGTCGTGGGTTCGATTCCCAGACCTGAGGCTACTCTGGGCTTGTGTGTACCACACCCCCCTAGTAATCACTAGTGTGTGTGTGTGTGTGTGTGCGTGTGTGTGTGTGTGTTCTCACTGCACAGATGGGTAAATGTGGAGGACAAATTTCGATTGAGGTGAAAATCACAATTGACAAATATGTCACGTTTCACGTGACCCCAACGACCTCAGCGTCAACCTCAGGGACGACCCAGAACCACGTTATCTGCGTGTGTATTTGTTTCTGTTCAGATTACAGCCATGGCCAGTAGACACGGGCCAAAACACAGAGGTGATGATTGAGGGTTCCAACCCGCTACCTTCTCCATGTGTGTCTAGTGCTGAACTCGCCTGGCAGTCCCAGAGACTATGAATAGTGAGGGTGATCAGACCCTCTGAACACTGCAGCACAGAGCGAACACTCCACTCTGTGCACTCCAGCCGGCCAGACACACACACACACACACACACACACACACACACACACACACACACACACACACACACACACACACACACACATACACTTCTGCTCATTGTTTTCTAGGTGAGGAATTCATTTGAATATTTTTATATTGGCCTCATTGTTGCAGACAGCGAGGGGCTTTTTGAGGGATGCATAAAATGACTGTTGAGCAATAAGACCAGAATTAAGTGTGTAATTATTAAAAAGGGGTTCTTTACCTGTACTCTAGTGACATGAAGATACATGATACAAGCTACCAGGAAGCAGATAGAGAAAACCAGCAGGACCAGAGGTACCGCTCCCCTGAGACAGAGTGAGAGCGTGCAGGAAGACGGTTGAGAATGACCAGCACAAAGCAAGAATAACTCAGAATTAGGAAAATGATTAAAATAGGCTTAAAACTGACAGCATCGCTTACAATGAGAAATGCTAGACTGGACAAGTTAGTCTGATTTTATTTGCATTCTGCTAGAGGACCCTGTGCTAGCCTTTGTTCATGGATCTGAGCTCAGTTCATCAGCTGAAATCCACAGAGTGTGGACGTTAACGGTGATGTTAGCATTAGCATAAAGTGTTAGTGAGGAGAACAGGAGGTGTTATTTACTGTGGCATGAGGAGCAGGTAGAGCAGGCCAGACAGCACAGCGATGGCGAGGGACACCACCACCGCACCTGTGAAGTACGCGTCGTGAAGGTGATGGTACTGCAGAAGAAACACACACGCTGGATCAGGAGACCACACAGTACCTAACACAGTACCTAACACAGTCACTAAATAACAGTCAGTACCTAAAAGTACCTAACACAGTACCTAACACAGAACCTAACACAGTCACTAAATAACAGTCAGTACCTAAAAGTACCTAACACAGTACCTAACACAGTCACTAAATAACAGTCAGTACCTAAAAGTACCTTACACAGTACCTAACACAGTATCTAACACAGTATCTAACACAGTCAGTGACACAGTCACTAAATAACAGACAGTACATAACACAGTACCTAACACAGTCAGTGACACAGTCACTAAATAACAGACAGTACCTAACACAGTACCTAACACAGTAAGTGACACAGTTACTAAATAACAGACAGTACATAACACAGTACCTAACAAAGTACCTAACACAGTCAGTGACACAGTCACTAAATAACAGACAGTACCTTACACAGTCAGTGACACAGTCACTAAATAACACAGTACCTAACACAGTCACTAAATAACAGACAGTACCTAACACAGTATCTTAACACAGTCAGTGACACAGTCACTAAATAACAGACCTAACACAATCAGTCAGTGATAGTCAGTAACACCTTCAACAGACACTTTCAGGTTCTGTTTCTGCCTTGTTCAGGTTATTGTTTTGCTGTGAAAATGAGCAGTGAATCACACTGGGTGGTTACTGTAGAGAAGCGCACACACACACACACACACACACACAGGCACGCACACACACGCACGCACGCACACACACACACGCACACACACACACACACACACACACACACACACACACTCTCCAGCAACACCACTCTGACACTGGCTGTGTGAAGGCTCCACGCGGCGTCTCCTGAGGAATGTTGGGGAGGAGCGCGTTATTGACGCTCCTGCACCTCCAACACCTCCCGCTGCTCCAGACTCCACCTCCTGTGGGAGGAGCCCAGAGCCCAGAGCCCCGCAGCAGCCGGGAGAACTCCGTGACCCGGCGGCCCAACTCACCCTCCTCTCCCGCTCCGAGCACTTGTACGTCAGCGTGAGGAAGTGCAGGTCGGCCGTGTCCGATTCCGTCTGACGCGCCTCGATCAGACGTCCGATGTAGCGGTTGACGCGCGTGCCCGGGCTGCACTGCGTCACGGTGGCCGACACGGCCGTCCGGTTCCGCAGCTTCTCCGGCGCCGAGCGGAGGACCCGCCTCTGCGGACGGGACACGCGGGACAAGGACCTGAGGTCTCGCTGCAGACAGACGGGACGCTTCTCGCGCGTGCTGTTTCCATTTCCTGATTAATAGTTCACTGCTCTGCAGGACGTTGGTCTCTTACCAAAAGATCAGCGCGTGCGAAAGCCCCGTGCTGCGGGGAACAAGGTGAGAATCCTGCTAACTGCGCGGGACATTTTGGGGACAGCAGACAACACCAGCACATGTGCTGAAGTCACAGGAGACACCCGCACTGGACCACAGCTCCAGCAATCAAACCACAGCAGCTTCGTAAACTAACACATCAGGCTAGGTCACACATTAAGGACTATCTCTCCCCCTCTCCCTCTCCCGTCTCACCCCCCTCTCCTGTCTCTCCCCCTCTCCTGTCTCACCCCCCTCTCCTGTCTCACCCCCCTCTCCTGTCTCTCCCCCTCTCCTGTCTCACCCCCCTCTCCCGTCTCACCCCCCTCTCCTATCTCTCCCCCTCTCCCTCTCCCGTCTCACCCCCCTCTCCTGTCTCTCCCCCTCTCCCTCTCCCGTCTCTCCCCCCTCTCCTGTCTCACCCCCTCTCTCCCACTCCCGTCTCACCCCCCTCTCCTGTCTCACCCCCTCTCCTGTCTCACCCCCCTCTCCTGTCTCACCCCCCTCTCTCCCACTCCCGTCCTGTCTCACCCCCTCTCCTGTCTCACCCCCCTCTCCTGTCTCACCCCCCTCTCCCGTCTCACCCCCCTCTCCCGTCTCACCCCCCTCTCCTGTCTCACCCCCTCTCCTCTCTCACCCCCCTCTCCTGTCTCTCCCCCTCTCCTGTCTCACCCCCTCTCCCCCTCTCCTGTCTCACCCCCTCTCTCCCTCTCCTGTCTCACCCCCCTCTCCTGTCTCACCCCCTCTCCTCTCTCACCCCCCTCTCCTGTCTCTCCCCCTCTCCTGTCTCACCCCCTCTCCCCCTCTCCTGTCTCACCCCCTCTCCCCCTCTCCTGTCTCACCCCCTCTCTCCCTCTCCTGTCTCACCCCCTCTCCCCCTCTCCTGTCTCACCCCCTCTCTCCCTCTCCTGTCTCACCCCCCTCTCTCCCTCTCCTGTCTCACCCCCCTCTCCTGTCTCACCCCCCTCTCCCGTCTCACCCCCCTCTCCTGTCTCACCCCCTCTCCTCTCTCACCCCCCTCTCCCGTCTCACCCCCTCTCCTGTCTCACCCCCTCTCTCCCACTCCTGTCCTGTCTCACCCCCCTCTCCTGTCTCACCCCCTCTCTCCCACTCCTGTAAGCTTAGCACAGGTTACAGTTGTGTTTGTTCAATGTAAATCATTAGCTTTGCCAAGCAAACCAAACTGCTCATGACAGTCCAGCCAGAAAATGACAGAAAATTGCACATTGACAATTCTCATTACAGACGTCGAGGTCATTCACAAACCTCAGCTCATTAGAAATCAGTAACTGTAACCAACACATCTGCCTCGAAACAGCAGACAGGTGTAAATATATCAGACAGACAGAAACCAGAGTTCAATGTGTGGAAGAGCCCAAATTCTTTCATACCGGGAAGTGTCCACGATCAATACTGAGCATCATCAGAGGATGTGGTAGTGAAAAAACCCAATACATGCTGAAAAGGTCAACAACAGAGAGAGAGAGAGAGAGAGAGAGAGAGAGAGAGAGAATGTGGGGAAGACACAGGGGGGTGAGGTAAAGAGATAAAGTGTGAAGGAGAGAGGTAGAATTGAAGACAGTGTGAGACAGGGAGGTAATTACAGAGACAGACAGTGGGAGAGAGGGAGACAGGAAGCAGAGAGAGAGGACAAACAGGAAGAGAGGAGGAAGTGGAAGAGATGAGGGAGACGAAGAGAGGAGGAAGAGGAAGACAGAATCAGCTGGATGTGCCCAGCAGAGACACCTGACACCGGGTAGGCAAACAGCGTATGAAGTGGAACTGAGCGAATGAGAACACACCTCTCTGATCGAGTGTGTGTGTGTGTGTGTGTGTGTGTGTGTGTGTGTGTGTGTGTGTGTGTGTGTGTGTGTGTGTGTGTGTGTGTGTGTGTGTGTGGACACTGTAACTACTAGTACTTGAGAAGCAGACCCACATGTTGCCTTACAGCTCCTGCAGAGGAGACACTTTCACAGAGCTTGGAGTCCAGTGCAATGTTAATGACCTGTCTTAGTCTGGCCCAGTGTTAATGACCCGTCTGAGTCTGGCCCAGTGTTAATGACCTGTCTTAGTGTGGCCCAGTGTTAATGACCCGTCTGAGTCTGGCCCAGTGTTAATAACCTGTCTTAGTGTGGCCCAGTGTTAATGACCCGTCTGAGTCTGGCCCAGTGTTAATGACCTGTCTTAGTGTGGCCCAGTGTTAATGACCCGTCTGAGTCTGGCCCAGTGTTAATGACCCGTCTGAGTCTGGCCCAGTGTTAATGACCTGTCTTAGTGTGGCCCAGTGTTAATGACCCGTCTGAGTGTGGCCCAGTGTTAATGACCCGTCTGAGTCTGGCCCAGTGTTAATGACCTGTCTTAGTGTGGCCCAGTGTTAATGACCCGTCTGAGTGTGGCCCAGTGTTAATGACCCGTCTGAGTGTGGCTCAGTGTTAATGACCCGTCTGAGTGTGGCTCAGTGTTAATGACCCGTCTGAGTCTGGCCCAGTGTTAATGACCCGTCTGAGTGTGGCCCAGTGTTAATGACCCGTCTGAGTGTGGCCCAGTGTTAATGACCCGTCTGAGTGTGGCCCAGTGTTAATGACCTGTCTTAGTGTGGCCAAGTGTTAATGACCCGTTTGAGTGTGGCCAAGTGTTAATGACCCGTTTGAGTGTGGCCCAGTGTTAATGACCCGTCTGAGTGTGGCCCAGTGTTAATGACCTGTCTTAGTGTGGCCCAGTGTTAATGACCTGTCTTAGTGTGGCCCAGTGTTAATGACCTGTCTGAGTCTGGCCCAGTGTTAATGACCCGTCTGAGTGTGGCCCAGTGTTAATGACCTGTCTTAGTGTGGCCCAGTGTTAATGACCTGTCTGAGTCTGGCCCAGTGTTAATGACCCGTCTGAGTGTGGCCCAGTGTTAATGACCTGTCTTAGTGTGGCCCAGTGTTAATGACCCGTCTGAGTGTGGCCCAGTGTTAATGACCCGTCTGAGTGTGGCCCAGTGTTAATGACCCGTCTGAGTGTGGCTCAGTGTTAATGACCCGTCTGAGTGTGGCTCAGTGTTAATGACCCGTCTGAGTCTGGCCCAGTGTTAATGACCCGTCTGAGTGTGGCCCAGTGTTAATGACCCGTCTGAGTGTGGCCCAGTGTTAATGACCCGTCTGAGTGTGGCCCAGTGTTAATGACCTGTCTTAGTGTGGCCAAGTGTTAATGACCCGTTTGAGTGTGGCCAAGTGTTAATGACCCGTTTGAGTGTGGCCCAGTGTTAATGACCCGTCTGAGTGTGGCCCAGTGTTAATGACCTGTCTTAGTGTGGCCCAGTGTTAATGACCTGTCTTAGTGTGGCCCAGTGTTAATGACCTGTCTGAGTCTGGCCCAGTGTTAATGACCCGTCTGAGTGTGGCCCAGTGTTAATGACCTGTCTTAGTGTGGCCCAGTGTTAATGACCTGTCTGAGTCTGGCCCAGTGTTAATGACCCGTCTGAGTGTGGCCCAGTGTTAATGACCTGTCTTAGTGTGGCCCAGTGTTAATGACCTGTCTGAGTCTGGCCCAATGTTAATGACCTGTCCGAGTGTGGCCCAGTGTTAATGACCCGTCTGAGTGTGGCCCAGTGTTAATGACCCGTCTGAGTCTGGCCCAGTGTTAATGACCCGTCTGAGTCTGGCCCAGTGTTAATGACCCGTCTGAGTGTGGCCCAGTGTTAATGACTGTGTACAATGTTAACAAACATGACTCAACATTAACACACGTCTGAGGTTTAATCATGACCTTATAAAAGAAAGTCATGATTTTCCACAATGAAGATGTACACTTTCCAAAACCAGAATAACAGACACACAAACCTAGTTTCACACACACACACCTCCACAGACATGCATACACACACACACACACACACACACACACACACACACACACACACACACACACACACACACACACACACACACACACACTCGAGTTTTGGTACCTTGTCCCCATCCTCACAGTTCATGACATTGGAGAAGGGAATCTCAGCCTTGAACATCTTCCTGCAGTGCATGAGCTGCACCAGCAGGTAGCAGACCGTCTTAAACTTCATCTTCTTAGCAGGCTTGATGTCCGACAGGATCAGCCCAGGAAAGATCTGAGAACAGAACGAGTCCAGACAGGGCCCAGTGAATCAGGACACCTGTATAACTCAACGTGCCTTTAAAGTCTGACATCTAGGCTAATATCATACGGTCCCAGGGTCAGTTAGCTTCAGCAATCAACAGTTGATGTTAGCATAACAGGCTAAACTTTGTAAAGCAAGCTTTTGAAGTGATGCGAAATATACTTTATTATATTTTGCTATATAAACTCACAGCTACAAATCACATAAATACGTGACACACACACACACACACACACACGAACACACACACACGAACACACACACACGAACACACACACTCACACACACACACAAACACACACACACGAACACACACACACACACACGAACACACACACACACACACACGAACACACACACTCACACACACACACTCACACACACACACGAACACACACACACACACACACACACACACACACACTCACACACACACACACTCACACACACACACGAACACACACACACGAACACACACACTCACACACACACACTCACACACACACACAAACACACACACACACACACGAACACACACACACACACACACGAACACACACACAAACACACACACACAAACACACACACACGAACACACACACACGAACACACACACTCACACACACACACAAACACACACACACGAACACACACACACACACACACACACACACACACACACACGAACACACACACACACACACACACACACACACACACACACACGAACACACACACACACACACACACACACACACCTTCCTGCGGTGCGAGGGCACGATGAAGAAGGTGTCTATGTCGTGTTTGTGCAGGAAGGCGTTCCTCTCACGCCCGTTTCCTGGCTCCACCTCATAGTCTCCGTTCAGACACTCCAACGTGGAGCGCGTGATGTGCACCTTCCTATTGGCCAAAGGGAAAAAGGACGACCACAGTCCACAACCAATCAGGTAAAAGGTGGGGAGTGCACAGTTGTTGGAGGCGGGGCAGACTCTCACCCAGGCAGCCCACCGGTCTCCATGACGTTGGCCAGGGTCACGTCATTGGACCACACGTCGTACTGCCACTTCCTGAGTCCCAGCACCCCACACAGCACACGACCCGTGTGCAGACCCACACGCATGTTCAGACTCACCTCTGTGGCCTCTGCTACTGACCTGCAGGGGGCAGAGAGAGGAATTATGGGAAGTGTGTGTGTGTGTGTGTGTGTGTGTGTGTGTGTGTGTGTGTGTGTGTGTGTGTGTGTGTGTGTGTGTGTGTGTGTCTTTGTATCCAGTTGTCCTAAATGACAGCAGTACAGGTGACCACCAGCATTCTCACTCCATGTCCTTGGCTCCGCCCCCTGTGGAGATGATGGGCAGGTGGGGGGCGGAGCTGCAGGAGTGCTCTTCTCAGACATGTGAGTAGCTACACCCACATTTCACCCCCCCCTCTCTCTCAGTTAGATCAAGCAGGGTGAACAACATCAAAATCCAAACCCATGTAGATTTTTTCTTTTATGTACTTGTACATGTGGTGACTTTTACTGCAGTAGGAAAAGCAAGATTAGCAGGAAACAGCTGACAGTGTCAGCTGAGTGGGAGGGACAGACAGAGGCACCGCCCCTTCGCCACCCATCAGTATGACAGAACAGGAGCTGGGTGGATGTGGGAGGAGTTGGATGGATGTGGGTGGAGCTAGGTGGAGCTGGGTGGATGTGGGTGGAGCTGGGTGGATGTGGGAGGAGCTGGGTGGATGTGGGAGGAGTTGGATGGATGTGGGTGGAGCTGGGTGGATGTGGGAGGAGCTGGGTGGATATGGGAGGAGCTGGGTGGATGTGGGAGGAGCTGGTTGGATGTGGGTGGAGCTGGGTGGAGGTGGGAGGAGCTGGGTGGATGTGGGAGGAGCTGGGTGGATGTGGGAGGAGCTGGGTGGAGGTGCAGCCATGTTGAGATTCCCCTCAAGGAAAAAATGGCCCCAGAGAGTACGACAGCAGTGCCTTATTACTGAGAGAGACACACACCCTGAACCAACCAACTCCAGTCACACACACACACACACACACACACACACACACACACACACACACACACACACACACACACACACACACACCCTGAACCAACCAACTCCAGTCACACACACACACACACACACACACACACACACACACCCTGAACCAACCAACTCCAGTCACACACACACACACACACACACACACACACACACACACACACACACACACACACACACACACACACACACAGAGGAAGCCAGTGAAGGGAGCCCAGCAGTGGAGTGGCGTGTGAACTTCAGACGACTGAAGATCAGCCATGCTGCTGCATTCTGGCTCAGTTGTAGAGGTCTGATGGCCTGTAGAGGAACACCAGTGAGTAGCGTGTTGCAGGAGTAAAGCCTTGAGATGGCAAGAGACTGAACGAGTGTCTCTGTGGCCTCTTGTGAGAGTCAAATCCATCATATGTTGTGAAGGAAAACCTGCATAACTGGGTCAGGTTTGAAACATGAGTTTAGAACAACAATTGGTTGTCCAAAGTTATTCCCAGGCTACGAGCAGCTTCAGATGGTGACATCAGGATGTTCTCGAAAGACACAGTGAGGTCATGTGAGGATTAGCAGTTCTACGCACATAATCTCAGTTTTGCTTGGGGTTTGAAACACACACCCTGAACTGCTCCACTCCCGTCACACAAACACACCCTGAACCACCTGAATTCAGTCCTTCACTCACACACACACACTCTCTCTCTCTCTCCCTCTCTCTCTCTCTCTCTCCCTCTCTCACACACACACACACACACACACACAGACACACTCTCTCTCTCTCCCTCTCTCTCTCTCTCACACACACACACCTAGCAGCAGCTTCAAGGCAATGTGATATTAACGTAGAAACAATGGGGGGGGGGGGGGGTGCAGAACTCAATCTCTGTGCACCCACCTCATCTGTACTCTTACTGTGTCCGTCTGCGTCAGGGATTGGATGTGTGTGAATGACTATATAGGTATGTGCATGTCTTCTGGGGTGTGTGTGTGTGTGTGTGTGTGTGTGTGTGTGTGTGTGAGCTCTGTGCTGAACAGTTTGATAGGCTGCGAATGCTTTTATGCATTTCAAACAGAGGCAGGCATGGAGTTCTGGAGATACATGTCTGTCTGTCTGTCTGTCTCTCCCTCTCTCCTCTCTCTCTCTCTCTCTCTCTCTCTCTCTCTCTCTCTCTCTCTCTCTCTCTCTCTCTCTCTCTCTCTCTCTCTCTTCCCAGCATGCAAATAGGCAGCATGTTTTGACACGCACTTTAAAAGCTTGGCCTGGTAACCCCTGGCAACCCCACCCCCACCCCAACGCAAATGAGATTTGTGGAGGCTCCACCACTGTCTGCTCTGCATCCTGATTGGCTCCACCACTGTCTGCTCTGCATCCTGATTGGCTCCCGGATTCCCACAGCACTCCTCACCTCTTCACCGTCTTCACGAAGCAACCGCTCACCTCTGTCACTTAAGATAAAGATTTAACTGCACTCCTATTTAAATGTTTTTAATGTTCACTTTTCACAGAGCCTGGTCTAATTATTCTTCAAGAAAAGCCCTTGTATTTTATCAATTCTACCAGAAAAAACAACTCTAACATGTTTTTATGGTTGTTGCCAATTAATGTGTCTCACCTCATGGACAGAAATATTCCTTTCCTTTAAGATTCTGTGTTGATACACTATTCAGGATGTGAGACCTCGTTGAGTCTAGAAGTGCAGTCCTACGTTTGAGCTGGTTAAAGGAGGGTGAACAGCGTGGAGATGTTTGGAGAAGGATGTCTGATACAGCTCCAGTTCCACCATGGCTCCTCCTCTTCCTGTCTGCCCGCAGGCCATTGGACCCTGCCCCACCCTACCTGCCATTTGACACGACTGAGGGTCATCACTGCTGGGATTTATAGTTCACTACTGGCAACAAAAGATGGAGCTTAATAAAGGAGCTCTCTGTTCAAAATTTGGGAGGAAGAAGCGATTAATAGCAACCCAGGTAAACACCACCCAGACTAGTCTTAGCAACCTAGGCTAACACTAGCCATGCTAACACTACGCAGGCCAAATCCACTAACTCAGGCTGAATTCAGCAACCCTGTCTATATCACCCAGTATAAATTCAACAACCCAGGCTTCAAATATCGGTTGTTACTCTTGTGTCAAAGAACCGGTAACCCTGTATCTGCAGTCTTTAGATACCATGCTTTCCTTAGCATTGAACCATTTTTACCAAGACTTTTTAAAAGGTTTTTTTTGCCATTCTTACTCACGTGATGGTGTCAATCATGTCCAGGCCCATCTCCACACAGCAGTGAGCGTGGTCAGTCTTGGGCTGCGTCAGACCCGACACGCAGTAGTAGCAGTCTCCCAGGATCTTAATGCGTCTGCAGTGATTCTCCTGTTGATGGAAGGCAGATGAGGCATTATGGAAGCACCAGGGTTCTCACAGGCGTTCACAGCTGAGAAACCTCCATGTTCTCAATCTCAGCAGTACCCCGTTGTTCATAGAAGTTTGTGTCTAAGTGAGGTGAGATCCCCAGACGCACCAGTGGCCTGACTGATGTGTACTGGTTTGTATTTAAGTGATTCACGTCAAAGCTACTCACAAGTCAGTATTGCCTGGCTGTAAGTTCCTTGATGAAATTAAACAAATAATAAAGGTCAGAAATATTGTATGACCACAGACATGCAGTCAGAACACAGGTGAACGTAAAACACACAGCTCTGCACTAATGATAGTCTAAGCTGTGAATTTTGAGGCGTGTTTGTGTGTGTGTGTGTGTGTGTGTGTGTGAGAGAGAGAATATGTGTGCATGTTTGCCATGTTTTTAATTATTTTATTGTTCCTGTTGATTTGTTTTTAGTTTAATCTAAACACAGGACCAGCGTGTTTTAAGTCTATATCACTTGTCTATCTATATATATTTGGTTTGTCCATTTGCTTTTTAAATATCCAGTACCTACTTGTAATATGAATCTAAACTGTACAACAGCGATCCAGGAGCATGAGGCTAAAGGCGTGTGAACACGCTAAAGGCGTGTGAACAGGCTAAAGGTGTAATCATGGGATCTAACAGACCGTGGCAGCTGCCTTTCCAGGCCCTTCCACATGGCCACAGGAATGACATTCTACACGTCACATTCAACACTGACACACAGGGAAATGAAGACAGGTGCCATAGACAGACGTGACGTCTCCAACACTGGATACTGACCTCAGATCAGCAAAGCCTGCTGACTAGGTGCAATCCAACTGCCTGAAGACTTCATTAATTATATAAACATGATCTCAAAAAATTTTTTCTTGAATTGAATATCCAACTCCCCATTTGTATAGCAGTCCTTCCAAATAAGGGACACAAAAAATATGTATTTTTTTATTATTTATTGAACAAAAGTGTCATTTCAAAACTGAAAATATGCTAAGTGCAGTAGTATGTGAACTCTTCGTTAGTAGCTTGTGGCACTAAACATCTTCTGTAACCAGAAACGAGTGTCTCACATCAGGCCTGAGGATCATTACGATTTTTGCCCACTCCTCCTCGCAGAACTCCACCAGGTGATGGAGGTTGGAGGCCCATCTGGCATGTACCACCAGCTTCAGATCTTGCCACACTCTTTCTATGGGATAGAGGTCCAGACTTGACAGGCCCAATCCAGAGTGTGTATCTTCTTTCTCCTAAGCCATTCCTTGGTAATTTTGCTGGAATGCTTTGGGTCATTGTCTTGTTGCATAATCCATTTCCTGGCTGATGACAGGAGTTTCTGGTCAAGAATTTGTTGATAGGCCTGGGAGTTGATGGTTTCCTGGAGAATATGGAGTCATTCAGGTCTGGAGGCAGAAACGTAGGCCCAGACCTTCACATTTCCACCACTATATTTCAATTTTGGGAGGTTCTTTCTTTATATGCAGTGTGGAGTTTTCTCCAAACTTTGTTGTTACCATATAATTCAATTTTGGATTAATCTATCCAGATAATGGACTTCCAGACAGCCTCTGGTTTGTCCAAGTGCTTTCTGGCAACGTTTAAAAGGGCAACTGTGTTCTTTCTTGAGAGCAGAGTCTTCCATCTAGCATCTCCCCCATGTTTATTGATTTTTTTTGCTTGATTGTAGATGTATGTACGTTTATCCCAGATACAACCAAGGGAGGTCTGCAGCTCTCTGGAGGTGATGTGTGCTTTGGCCTTGTGACGGGGCAGGTGTTGCACAATCAGGAAGTGGACACACTTGTGGAGGGGACTGGATTTTAAACAAACAGGTTTTACTTTTGAACTTGACAGTGAACACACGAACAGTACAAGCACGACAAGGCATGATAAAACTAAGTAAAGTAACAGGGTAAACAGGAAACAAGAATACACACAGTACTAACACGGAAACAACCAGCTAACCTTTAGACGTAAAGACTATACTACAGACCCGACCAGCAACCTGACATAACCAAACACTAAAAACTTAGATAACTAACTACACAAACAGACATCTACAGACACAAGAAATCATAAGCAAAACAGGAATAAAGAACGTAAAATGAACACCAGATTAACCGAAACACTTTAAACGATTAACTCACTCAATCAACGTAACTTTTGCTTTCACAATTAGTTTCACTATAACATGCACAATCACCATCACCTTACAATAACCCATGAAGACTGAACACCAACAACTTAAATACCAGAACTGATTACAATCAAGACACAGTTGAAGGGGAAGAAACACAGAGCATGACATGACTAAAAAGTGATACATGATTGACAGGGGGGTGGGGCCAAACATGACACACCTTTACTTGAATTATCATTTCTTATTCTTCTTGGTGTTCATTTTGATGGCCGTCCATTTCTAAGTAGAGTTGCTGTGATCCTGAGTGCTCCTCATTTTCCAATGATTCGTCTTACAGTGGATGGATGGAGCTGGAATCTTATGGAGATGGTCTTGTTTCACCAGACTGATGGACTCTCACCACCTTCTTCCTGGTGTTGAATGTCTCCTTTCTTCTGTTGATCTGTGTGCTTTACGCCTTGGCACGGTTTGGTTGGTTTCTTCTCCCATTTAATCAGTGTAGCTCAAATCTTTTCCCAAGAATATTTTGATTGGTCTGCTTAACTGATTACTTGAGCACTCTCAAGGACTCATCTGAGTCTTTTACCTAATTGACTTTACCAGTGCAGCTGTGGTTCACGTACTTTTGCACATGCTCTGATTCATCGTTTCATGTAGTCTGCTGGCAACTCACACAGTTCCCTCAAAACATGTAAATTGAAATGAACTAGGCATTTCATATACAAAAACTGGTGATAAAATAAGGGAATCATGGTAAACCAACAGAAAAATCTAAACTACAAAACAAGGAGTTCACAAACATTTAAGCAGCGATGTATATTGTACATACATACATATATACAGAGGATTCAAGGTAGCAATTGCAGTGCACTTAGGTAAGATATGTAGAGATATTTAAAATTGTAGTATAGTACACAAAGTTTTTAGAGAAACAGGAGTCCTTCATCAACTGTTCTTGCACATATGACTGTTGGACCGACCACATGTGTTTGACTAATCTGATTGTCACTGGTGTTGACACTGGTTAGACTTAGACAATCTTTATTGCCATTCATTGTACACGGGTGTACGCAGAACGAAATTTTGGCTCGCACAGTGTACAACGTAATTTTGGATATATAAAAAAAAATAAAATAAAATATATCAACAGATTTCCAGCAACCAGGGTTGAGATGAGATTGCAAAAATGTGACAGATGGCATTACAGGATTTACCAAAATACGTGGTGAGAGTGATAAGAGTGTACAATATAGAGATATAGAGTGTGCAGCTGGGATACTGAATATAGAAGTGATACTTCTTAAGATATACTGGTATTGACTATATGACTGTAGTGTTGACTATACGATTGTGTGTTTGACTACTCTGGTGTTGACTATATGACTGTGTGTTTGACTACTCTGGTGTTGACTATATGACTGTGTGTTTGACTACTCTGGTGTTGACTATATGACTGTGTGTTTGACTACTGTGGTGTTGACTATACGATTGTGTGTTTGACTACTCTGGTGTTGACTATATGACTGTGTGTTTGACTACTCTGGTGTTGACTATATGACTGTGTGTTTGACTACTCTGGTGTTGACTATATGACTGTGTGTTTGACTACTCTGGTGTTGACTATATGACTGTGTGTTTGACTACTGTGGTGTTGACTATACGATTGTGTGTTTGACTACTCTGGTGTTGACTATATGACTGTGTGTTTGACTACTGTGGTGTTGACTATACGATTGTGTGTTTGACTACTGTGGTGTTGACTATACGATTGTGTGTTTGACTACTCTGGTGTTGACTATATGACTGTGTGTTTGACTACTCTGGTGTTGACTATACAATTGTGTGTTTGACTACTCTGGTGTTGACTATACGATTGTGTGTTTGACTACTCTGGTGTTGACTATATGACTGTGTGTTTGACTACTCTGGTGTTGACTATATGTGTGTTTGACTACTCTGGTGTTGACTATATGACTGTGTTTGACTACTCTGGTGTTGACTATATGACTGTGTTTGACTACTCTGGTGTTGACTATATGACTGTGTTTGACTACTCCCATGTTTCTCCATTTCAGTTGTTTTGACCTGGTTCTGACCTTTGCCTGTTCTTCAACTACAAGTTCAAATTGCCTATTGTATAATCAACCTGTTAATATTGTCTGTAAGCATCTGACTCATTTGATCACATTACAGTTTCCTTAAATGTATCCTGAATGGATTAGACTGGCCTAGGTCTGAACCTGAGCCTACCCCTGAAAGACTTGGGAAAGTGAACACCTAGCAACTAAGCAAACTAAGCAGCCAAAGAGGAAGTCCACAAACAAACAAACAACGGGCCTGCATGTCCGGAGACAAGCAGGCAGCCATCCAGAGACGTTCTGAACGCTCCAGCAGACCACAGCAGGAGCATCAGGCTTCAGTCTCCATGACGCTGTGCTGGTCCAGGACACTCCTCTAAGACCGGAGAGACTCGAGGGTAGGCACAGAGACAGACAGACATACAGAGACACAGACAGATGGGCTGAGGGATATAGACAGCGGGACATGGAGAGACACGGAGACACAGACAGAGGTATAGAGCAACAGAGGAGAGAGATAGATGTACAGAAAGTCACAGAGAGACACAGACAACAAGACATGGAGAGACAGAGAGAGACATGGAGAGACTTATTTTGTAATTGTTGTTCTTATTTTGTTTCTTATGTATTGTATTGCATTTGTATTTGTAATACTGTTGCAAATTACAGTCATGCCAATAAAGCTTCTTGAATCTGAATCTGACATGAAGAGACAAAGATAGGGAGAGACACAGACATGGAGACATGCAGAGAGACATGGAGAGACACAGAGATAGGGAGAGACTCACAGAGAGACATGGAGAGACACAGAGATGGGGAGAGACTCACAGAGAGACATGGAGAGACACAGAGATAGGGAGAGACTCACAGAGAGACATGGAGAGACACAGAGATAGGGAGAGACTCACAGAGAGACATGGAGAGACACAGAGATAGGGAGAGACTCACAGAGAGACATGGAGAGACACGGACTTGGAGAGACAGAGAATTGTGAAGAGACTCAAAGAAATGAAGATAGATACATGCAGAGACACAGAGGGGCAAGGAGAGAGTGAACACTTGGTCTGACCCCACGGGGGTACCTGAAGGGTATACGGAGTAGATACAGATCTGACCAACCGGACACTGATGCTGGACTCCACTCACTGTGGTCTCAGCATGCCCGGGGTGCCCTAGTCCTAATCTAATCTAATCTACAGTCCTGAATGCAAATGCAAACATGATCAGGATTATCTGCGTCATGTGACTCGGCGTGACTTGTGCAGCTATATTTAAACACACACAAACACAACACACGCACATCCATCACATACACACAAACACACGTTTAAATGTAAATTCCTCAGTAAAATAGTGGAATGCTATGTAGAATACAGGTGAGCACGTAGAGTTAGAACAGCCAGTCTGAAGTTCGCTCAGGTGCTGCTGATTACACCTGTAACATGGAAAAATGCTGACATGGCAAATTAAAAGAAGTAACAGCATTTCATCAGATTCCCTTCATGATTCAGAAATATTTTTGTCTGTAAATAAATGGCAAACTGCTCCCTTTAGCAGTGCGGAACCACCAAGTGACTCTTTGAAGTGCTTTAGTAGGTCTAGTCCCACAAAGTCACACCAAACTGGAAATGCTAATTGACACCAAATAAGACAAGTTAAAAACAATCTTACAGCTGCAGATCACACTATCACACACCTAATTAAAAACCATACCTGTCCCTCAGTCAGCATTCAACAAACATGACATCTCCATTAGAGATGAGACATAACAGCAAAAGCATGTTATATTGGTGTAGTTAGAAAGAAAACATTTCAAATAAGTAATTCTTTTTTACATACACTCACAGATACACACACACACACACAGTCTGGATTTATTCATATATTAGCATTATACTTCAGCCCTGTGTTATTAGTACATAGTATCACGAGCGTATTCTCATGAGCATAACGAGCATATTCTCATGAGCGTAACATGAGCCTATTCATATGAGTGCATTCTCATGAGCATAACATGAGTGTATTCTCATGAGAGTAACATCAGCATATTCTCATGAGCATAACGAGTGTATTCTCATGAGAGTAACATGAGTGTATTCTCATGAGCATAACATGAGCATATTTTCATCAGAGTAACATGAGAGTATTCTCATGAAAGTAACATGAGCGTATTCTCATGAGAGTAACATGAGCGTATTCTCATGAGAGTAACATGAGCGTATTCTTATGAGAATAACATGAGCGTATTCTCATGAGCGTATTCTCATGAGAGTAACTTGAGCGTATTCTCATGAGAGTAACATGAGCATATTCTCATGAGAGTAACATAAGCGTATTTTCATGAGAGTAACATGAGCGTATTTTCATGAGAGTAACATGAGCGTATTTTCATGAGAGTAACATAAGCGTATTCTTATGAGAGTAACATGAGCGTATTCTCATGAGCATATTCTCATGAGAGTAACATGAGCGTATTCTCATGAGAGTAACATGAGCGTATTCTCATGAGAGTAACATGAGCGTATTCCCATGAGCGTATTCTCATGAGAGTAACATGAGCGTATTCTCATGAGAGTAACATGAGCGTATTCTCATGAGAGTAACATGAGCGTATTCTCATGAGCGTATTCTCATGAGAGTAACATGAGCGTATTCTCATGAGAGTAACATGAGCGTATTCTCATGAGGGAGGCACTGGTTTTGGAACCCTGCAGCACTGTTCAGGAACAGAGGAACCTCCGTCTGGCTGTCCTACCAACCCTGTCAGAGCATGACATCTCCATCCGGCCGTCCCCACGACTCAGTCACAGCACACTCACGAGCCCAGAGTGTAATTAATGAGAAATGCATCTGCATGTGGTCTGAGTCTTTCAATGTAAAGTATTTTTAGTTCATCCAATACGTCATTTAACATCAAATTACTGAAGTATGCTAAGAACCTCCAACAGGTACAGGCTCAGTAGGCTAAATAGGTGTAGTCCCTGTGGTCCAATTTACAGGACGTGTTTAGATACTAAAAGCAGGGCAGTGCAGAGAGAAAGAGAGAGAAAGAGAGAGAGACTGAGAAACCTATAATCGTTATAAAAATAGCAGGATAAAGATGTAGGCTTGTGCAGAACTACCAGCATCGATGTGGGTGGATGTATGGGTGGATGTATGGGTGGATGTATGTGTGGATGTACAGTTGTGATCAAATTTATTCAACCCCCACTGAAATAAAGTGTTTTGGCCAGTTTGACATTGATTTTGATCATTTCAGTCATCTTATTTACAATTATATCAAAGAGGCACTTATAAATTAGACAAACATAACATAATATTTATGATGGAATAACCACAAATGTCTTTACTGTGCTCACATCATTATCAGTTTTATTCAACCCCCTAGTGACATTATTTTTTAGTACTTAGTACAACATCCTTTTCCAGTTATGACAGCTTTCAAGCGTGAAACAGAGCTTGACACAAGTGTCTTGCAGCTACCTATGGGTATCTTAGCCCATTCTTCATGGGCAAAAGCCTCCAGTTCAGTCACATTCTTAGGCTTGCGCACTGCAACTGCCTTCTTTAGGTCCCACCAGAGGTTCTCAATTGGATTTAAGTCTGGTGATTGCGATGGCCACTCTAGAATGTTCCAGCCTTTCATGTTCAACCATGCTCTAGTGGACTTGGATGTGTGCTTCGGATCATTGTCCTGTTGGAAGGTCCAACGTCTCCCAAGCCGCAGGTTTGTGACTGACTCCATCACATTTTCCTCCAAGATCTCCTGGTACTGAAGGGAATTCATGGTACCCTGCACACGTTGAAGCTTTCCTGTACCATTAGAAGCAAAACAGCCCCAAAGCATAATTGACCCCCCGCCATGCTTCACAGTAGGCAAGGTGTTCTTTTGTTCATAAGCCTGGTTCTTCCTTCTCCAAACATAGCGCTGGTCCATTGTCCCAAACAGTTCTAATTTAGTTTCATCTGACCACAGTACACTGTTCCAAAACCTTTGTGGCTTGTCCACATGACTTTTGGCATACTGCAGTCGACTTTTCTTGTTCTTTGGAGTCAGCAAGGGGGTGCGTCTGGGCGTTCTGGCATGGAGGTCTTCGTTATGCAGTGCGCGCCTTATTGTCTGAGCTGAAACTTCAGTGCCCACATCTGACAGGTCTTTTTTCAGTTCCTTAGCAGTCACGCGGGGATTTTTCTCCACATTACGCTTCAGGTAGCGCACAGCAGTCGCGGTCAGGATCTTCTTTCTGCCACGACCAGGTAACGTTTCCACTGTGCCCTTTAACTTGAACTTGCGAATGATACTTCCGATAGTGTCTCTTGGAATATTTAACAACTTCGCAATCTTTTTATATCCATTGCCATTCTTGTGAAGAGCAATAACCTCTTCTCTTGTCTTCTGGGACCATTCTCTTGCCTTCACCATGCTTGGAAACACACCAGTAGATGTCTAGAAGGAGCTGAGTATCACAGTCCTTTTAAATCTGCCTAATTGGTGCTTATCATGCTTGATTGCTGCTCGTTGACATCCACAGATGTTTTCAATACCTGATGGAAAACACTGGAATGAACCTCTGTTCTTAGGAGTGGTAGTCGTAAAGGGGTTGAATAATTGTGTCAATGAAGAAATCACAAAATGGCCATTTAATACTTTATGACAAAAAAAATTGATGCTATCTTAGTTGCATTTAGTTCTTTAACAAGTCCTTGTAAGATTTTCATTATGAACACAATTACAAATGTGCACTGAATTCCATAAAACCCTTCGCAGCATTGGGGGTTGAATAAATTTGATCACAACTGTATGGGTGGATGTATGTGTGGATGTATGTGTGGATGTATTGGTGGATGTATGGGTGGATGTATGTGTGGATGTATGTGTGGATGGATGGGTGGATGTATGGGTGGATGTATTGGTGGATGTATGGGTGGATATATGGGTGGATGTATGTTTGGATGTATGGGTGGATGTATGTGTGGATGTATGGGTGGATGTATGGGTGGATGTATGTGTGGATGTATTGGTGGATGGATGGGTGGATGTATGTGTGGATGTATTGGTGGATGTATGTGTGGATGTATGGGTGGATGTATGGGTGGATGTATGTGTGGATGTATTGGTGGATGTATGGGTGGATGTATGTGTGGATGTATGTGTGGATGGATGGGTGGATGTATGAGTGGATGTATTGGTGGATGTATGGGTGGATATATGGGTGGATGTATGTTTGGATGTATGGGTGGATGTATGTGTGGATGTATGGATGGATGTATGGGTGGATGTATGTGTGGATGTATTGGTGGATGGATGGGTGGATGTATGTGTGGATGTATTGGTGGATGTATGGGTGGATGTATGGGTGGATGTATTGGTGGATGTATGTGTGGATATATGGGTGGATGTATGGGTGGATGTATGTGTGGATGTATGGGTGGATGTATGGGTGGATGTATGTGTGGATGTATGGGTGGATGTATTGGTAGATGTATGGGTGAATGTATGTGTGGATGTATGTGTGGATGGATGGGTGGATGTATGGGTGGATGTATTGGTGGATGTATGTGTGGATATATGGGTGGATGTATGGGTGGATGTATGTGTGGATGTATGGGTGGATGTATTGGTAGATGTATTGGAAGATGTATGGGTGGATGTATGGGTGGATGTATGTGTGGATGTATTGGTGGATGGATGGGTGAATGTATGTGTGGATGTATGGGTGGATGTATGTGTGGATGTATGGGTGGATGTATGTGTGGATGTATGGGTGGATGTATGTGTGGATGTATGTGTGGATGTATGGGTGGATGTGTGGGTGGATGTATGGGTGGATGTATGTGTGGATGTATTGGTGGATGGATGGGTGAATGTATGTGTGGATGTATGGGTGGATGTATGTGTGGATGTATTGGTGGATGGATGGGTGAATGTATGGGTGGATGTATGTGTGGATGTATTGGTGGATGTATGTGTGGATGTGTGGGTGGATGTATGTGTGGATGTATGGGTGGATGTATGGGTGGATGAATTGGTGGATGTATGTGTGGATGTATGGGTGGATGTATGGGTGGGTGGATGTACGGGTGGATGTATGTGTGGATGTATGGGTGGATGTATTGGTGGATGTATGTGTGGATGTATGTGTGGATGTACGGGTGGATGTATGTGTGGATGTATGGGTGGATGTACGGGTGGATGTATGTGTGGATGTATGTGTGGATGTATGGGTGGATGTATGGGTGGATGTTTTGGTGGGTGGATGTACGGGTGGATGTACGTGTGGATGTATGGGTGGATGTATGGGTGGATGTATGTGTGGATGTATGGGTGGGTGGATGTATGGGTGGATGTATGGGTGGATGTATTGGTAGATGTATTGGTGGGTGGATGTACGGGTGGATGTACGGGTGGATGTATGTGTGGATGTATGGGTGGGTGGATGTATGGGTGGATGTATGGGTGGATGTATGTGTGGATGTATGGGTGGATGTATGGGTGGATGTATGTGTGGATGTATTGGTAGATGTATTGGTGGATGTATGGGTGGATGTATGGGTGGATGTATGTGTGGATGTATGGGTGGATGTATTGGTGCATGTATGGGTGGATGTATGGGTGGGTGGATGTACGGGTGGATGTACGTGTGGATGTATGGGTGGATGTATGGGTGGATGTATGTGTGGATGTATGGGTGGATGTATTGGTGGATGTATGGGTGGATGTATGGGTGGGTGGATGTACGGGTGGATGTACGGGTGTATGTACGTGTGGATGGATGGATGGATAAAATTTTAATAGACAGTAAAATCAAAATGTTTTGTTTAATCAAATAAGAATAAAAAACAAGATGGTAGGATGAGAAATGTAGTAAAATAAACACACAAGTCTGTCTGATATTAACAGTAGGAAGAGATAAATCAGCAGAGGCAGACAGAGAACATTTACCCTGAGAAAATATTAGTACAGAGGGAAGTGAAGATATAACAGGAGGAAGTCATCAATGAGAAAGAGAGAGAGAGTGAGAGAGAGAGAGAGAGAGAGAGAGAGATAATATTAGAAAGAGTAGTAAGTGGAAAGATGTGAAGGAGCAAGAGAGAGTGTGTGAGTGAGAGAGTGTTAGAGTGTGAGAGTGTGTGAATGAGGAGGAGAGTGTGTGAGTGTGTGAGTGAGTAGGAGAGTGTGTGAGTGAGTAGGAGAGTGAGTGAGTGTGTGAGTGAGTAGGAGAGTGTGTGAGTAGGAGAGTGAGTGAGAAGGAGAGTGTGTGAGTAAGTAGGAGAGTGTGTGAGTGAGTAAGAGAGTGAGTGAGAAGGAAAGTGTGTGAGAAGGAGAGTGTGTGAGTGAGTAGGAGAGTGTGTGAGTGTGTGAATGAGGAGGAGAGTGTGTGAGTGAGTAGGAGAGTGTGAGTGAGTAGGAGAGTGTGTGAGTGAGTAGGAGAGCGAGTGAGAAGGAGAGTGTGTGAGAAGGAGAGTGTGTGAGTGAGTAGGAGAGTGTGTGAGTGTGTGAATGAGGAGGAGAGTGTGTGAGTGAGTAGGAGAGTGTGTGAGTGAGTAGGAGAGTGTGTGAGTGAGTAGGAGAGTGTGTGAGTGAGGAGGACAGTGTGTGAGTGAGTAGGAGAGTGTGTGAGTGAGTAGGAGAGTGTGTGAGTGAGTAGGAGAGTGGGCTTCACTTGGCCTGGATGGAGATGTGATGAGGAGGACAGAGAGGAGCTCTGAGGAGGAGAACGTGTTCCTGGCCCACATCCCCACACCTGAGCCACTGAGCCCACTGGACACACACCCGCACACAAACGTGTGTACATGCATACACACACCATTACACACCCACCCACCCACACACACACACACACACACACACACACACACACACACACACACACACACACACACACACACACCATTACACACCCACACACATACACACACACACACACACACACACACACACACACACACACACACATACACACACCATTACACACACACACACACACACACACACACACACACACACACACACACATTGCCACTCTCTTCCCTGTCATGTGGGAGCTATGTAGTCAGTGGCCAAGCGACGGATGTCCGTGCAGCCCCAGGCTGGGGGGGGGGGGGGGGGGGGGGGGGGGGCTTCAGAGAGGCTCTGACAGGCAAACAAGCAAACAAGTAGCTGGCTTCCTGTGGGCGGCACTCTGAACCGTATCATCACAGGGCTCGTGCACCTCCAGGGTGCTTCACGCACTTGTGATTGTTGGGAGGCTGATATGAGCTGTTGAAGAACTGAACAGGAACACTAATATTTCACAGCTCAGAACTCCTGGGCAATTTGTACATGCCTAAAAGTTAGTTAGATTAGTTTTGCTTCCTTCTCCAAGCAAACAAATCCTTTTAATGGATCTTGTCTGTGTATGCTTTTATACTGACCTCAGATCAGATTTCTTGTTTTAAAGGTAAACATCTACTGAGCTCTAAAGAAGAGGATACCAGTGTACTTGCGTAAATAAAGCTTCATGAACCACTAGCAGGCTAAACACATGCAGATCAGACCGCAGCACTGTGAGCTGGCTCCCTCCTGACCTGGGGTCAGCTTCCTCACACTGTCACCTGCACACAGTAAACCCCTGTAAAGTTCTGTAAACCCCTGTAAAGTCACATAAACCCCTGTAAACCCCTGTAAAGTCCTGTAAACCCATGTAAAGTTCTGTAAACCCCTGCTCTGCCGTGCCCACTGAAGGAGGACTGTGCGAATGCATATACCAGAATGAGCTTAAGTGTCTCAACTCAAATATGTCTTACTGCAACTCAAATTGCTGCAACTCAAATGTTCAGTGACATCAGGGGCTCGATCGCAACACATTTGCATACAGCCCATCAATTTTTTACATCACTGTTGTTAATTCATGACATCAGTGCAGAGGTACTGGGGAGTTGCAGACTGGCACCAGATTTATGTCCACTTACACTCTCACTGCTGATTGTCATGTCGTGTGACCTCATAACAAGCCCCTCCCCCACTTGATCCTCTCACTCCTGACTGGCTCGTTGTGTGACATCATCAGAAGCCCCTCCCCCTCCTCCGACACCTGCTTGCCAGTATTGATGCACACTTTTTTTAATGGTTCCCTGCACTTTTATGGATTTCTTCCAACAGGATAAACAATTTCTTCCATTTGAAATATCTAACACACATGTGAGAAAGACAGAAAGCCACATTAAGCATTTAAACAACCTGACATGAAGCAACAGTTCCACAAACCAACCTGTAGAAACGGTTACACAAACTGACCTAGGAATAGTTATTATACCCACTCGCTTCCCTGCTAGATCAAGCTTGTGTATTTTTGCTGCTGTTGGAGTTTCCTAATAGATATCAGCTCCACGTTATCGTGAATTTAGTGGTACCAACCATCACGTGTCTCAATAATCTGTCTGTAGAGTGTGTCTCTAGAGCCTCTAGAGTTATTTAATCTTGAGAATGAAGATGGTGAAGAAGGAGACGAAAAAGAAACTGGCCGTCCTGCAGATTAAAGGATTTCAGCACTACGTCTAAATGTGTCATGATGCACAGATTACATTCACATAAGATGTGTGTGTTTATGGGGAGAGCGTGTGTGTGCGTGCCTGTGTGTGCATGTGCGTGTGCATGTGCGTGTGCATGTGCGTGTGCATGTGCATGTGTATGCACATGCATTACCAGAAGACAGGACTGCAATTTGAAAGAAAATGAGGAACCCAAGCCCGCTAGGCTCCAATAAGCTTGACCTTCATTTTGAAATAAATAATTGTCCCCAATCATTGATTGATTAATTAAGGAAAAGCCTCGGACCTCCTAATCATTCCTGTACAGCAGATCGTGAAGAGCTGTGCGGACTAGGAGCTGTGGATCGGGCCTTATCTCCCTCTGCTCCGGAGAGGTCGTCTGAGGGCAACATCTCATTTCATGCAGATTAAGAAAGCTATTGCATCAAATCTGCTGCAGAATCGACTCTCCTCAATGCCAGTGACATGGACTGAGGAGCATTTCCACGCCGGGGGGAACCTTGGAGAGGTGATGAGATCACCATCATCTCAGGAACAGTCCTCCACTACACACTAGACCTCCACAACCACAACGATGGAGCGACAGAGAAGATGAACTTCGCTGAGCGAAGAATCATTTTCCTTTTATTTTATTCCTCTTATAATGGAAGCTAAATCCAGCAACGCAAGACCTAAAAATAAATATCATTTTCCACAGATGTTTTACAAAGAATTCAAGAGATTCTCCTTAAAGTTAACATGCCTGTTGTCTCTAAAATAGGTTCCTTAGAAGGCCAGGATTATTAATCAAACCTCAGTACTGGGACGGATTAAGGAACTTTCCCCATTCGTCCCACAAGGAGTTTTGTAGAATCATGTAATCATATTAAATATGCACTTCCTGGGGTAGCACACTAATCCAATTCACAGGCTCTAGATGGCCAGCAGGAAGCGTTACAGAGCTGATTCAGTTAGTGCACGGACAGGCCTTCATCTCTCCCCACTCTC